>NC_079514.1:38873667-39173667 GCF_000801105.2 Raphanus sativus | reverse complement strand
CCTAGTGAAATTCAAATGTTAGAATTTTAGTTTGTTGTGTGTTTTATTATTTCAATTTTTATTTTAAATTTTAAATTATGAAATGATAGTTTGAGTTAGAAATTAATTATACGTATACAATCTTGTGGAGAGCCCCTGTATAAACCAATTTTCTACTTGGTTTATTTCAAATTAAATATATTGGTCTAGCTAAATTTATATAGCATGCAATCTTGGGTTGATATAAATATTAATCTTTTTATCAGTTTGACCCATAAAAATTTCCTAGCTAGATTATTACGTAGAAAAATTGTTAACATGATTTTAGTTAAACCTATAATTAAAAATTATAAACTCGACACTCGTGACGAATCTCTTGACTCTTTCTATTTTCACTTTTGGCTTCCCTTCATCTGCCGGACTCCATCTTATCTTTTTCTCACACTGAACCTGTTTTATCAGTACCCAAAAATTTTAATTTGCATTTAAAAGAAATATATATGCCATGACCAGAGAATGTATGTATTTACCATATTTTTTTGATCAAGTATGTATATATCATATTAGATACAATAGTTAAGGATCAATGCCACAAGAGACAGAAACAGCAAATTCGTAAGTGGCTATTTTGTTTTCCTAAAGTAATATTATCGAAGTTTCGTTTAACTGTACCTAGGGCTGGGCGTTCGGGTACCCATTCGGGTTTCGGTTCAGTCCATTCGGGTTTCGGGTTTTCGAGGTCAAAGATTTCAGCCCCATTCGGATATTTCTAAATTTCGGTTCGGGTTCGGTTCGGATCTTTGCGGGTTCGGTTCGGGTTCGGATAACCCATTTAAAATATTTTTAAATTTTCAAAATTCATTATATACTTTAAATTTTCAAAATCTATAAGAAAGATAATATATTACATATAAATTTTTATAACATATATGTCAAAATACCTTAATTGAACATATAAATTGGTTTTCTTTGAATATTTGGATAAAGAATCAATAGATATTTAACTATTTTGGTGCTTTCAGTATACTTTAGCTATTTTAAACATTTACTTTTGACTATTTGCATATATTTTCCGAGTATTTCGGAAAACTTAAAGGTATCTTATATATTTTTAATATTTTTAATATACATTAATATATAAAAATAATGTATATATTTAAGTATATAAATTTATTTCGGATACGTTCGGGTACCCAAAATATTTCGGTTCGGATCGGGTTCGGTTTCGGTTCTTTAAATACCAAAATTTTGAACCCATTCGGATATTTAATCAATTTCGGTTCGGATTCGGTGCTACTTTTTCGGATCGGGTTCGGTTCGGTTTTTCGGGTTCGGATTTTTTGCCCAGCCCTAACTGTACCTATTATGCATTATGCATATGGAATGAAACCATAAGCAACGTCTGGTTTTACATTCTGTGATTGGTGTGTGATATCCTTAAAAATACTGCAAATGCCAAAAAAAACTTAGAAACGGTAAGGATACGGTGGTGGAAGGAGGAGTTTCACATTAACTGTATTAAAAAAGCCAGAGCGGATGCAAGATTAAAGCAACAAAACCGAATATGCAAAATATTTGAAATATTCTAACTTCATTGTCTTTGAGAAATATATTTAAAACCTAATGCAACAGACCTGTAATCATATCCCTTAAATTAACGTCCCCTTGTTCTTTTTTATTAGTCAGACCGTGCCTTTTTAAAAGGACACAACTTCCTTCTGTGGTGCAACCTCGCTTTTGTTCTTTTTATCATCAGAGCTGTTACTTGGTTCAATGGCCTCACCTCTTGCACCTTCCACAACACTATTAGCATCACACACACCATGGTTGACGACACTGCTCTTAGGGCCATCACTGTCGCTTCGTTTTGACTGCTCCAGCACCGTGCATAGCATCTATCCCCAAGGTTGTTATTCCCACACTGTCAATGTGTCAGTTATCACTAAATATGAAAGCCAGTTCGAAAAAAAGTTATCACTAAACATCAACGAATTCAAGTTGCAAAGAACTTAAATTTTCTTTAAGCAAAAAAAAAAAAAAAAAGAACTTAAATTTTCACGGCACTCACCTGAAGCCCAAAATGACGCTGTGGTGAGCGTTGGTTGCTGAAAAAATTGTAGGAAACGGTGAAGGTCTAATGTTATGCAGAGAGTTGAGCTCAAATAGCTTCAGTTCAAAGGTTAAAGTGGTCCCAACAATCTCCTGTAAGCATTTAGGCATTGTGAGAGTTATTCAAACCGTTGGAGTCTTGTGCAACACCAGCCTTGATACGCAAAAGAATGTCATAAATTTTAGTGGGATTTTCTAACCTAATAGAATCGTAAGAGTCATGTAATAGCATGTTGGCAATCACTAAAGCCGAAGCTGGGGTTGCTTCTACTCACATCGAAAACGCTGAGATCATAAACATCCCTTCACTCAATAAGTGATTGAATGTGTTTAGCCGGTGGAAATTAATCGATGCATGAATCAATGTTGCCTGAGAAGAAGGGAACAATCAAATCGAAAGGAAAAACAATCACAACAAAAATATAAAGGGTGTTGAACTATTATCAAAACAGAGATCAAGGTCTGGTAGTTGATCTTACCCGAAGGTGGAGAGTTGCGCAGAGGAAGAATGAGACTGTTTGAGTGGAACCAGCGCAAGCTTGTACATCTTGAGTCTTGCCTATCGTCATATCCGCCACAGTTTTGCACGTAAGGTCAAGGAACTCTGATGATGTTCAGATAGTTAGCCGCCTGCAAAACAAATCATCAAAAAAACTCAATCATTACTCAAAATCAATCATATCCTAAACCGTATTCCACCAAAACCCAAAATTTGATACCATCAAAAGACTCCATTTTTACTCAAATTAACTTTGACGGACTCGGCGTCCTAATTCTTGAGCTCAGTGACCTTGGTGTTGCCATAGATATCCTTTTCACTGGCGTTAGCTTTGCCCCACTTTCCATTAGTGATCTCTTCTCTCTACCCTCATCACCATCAACAATGGCTTTTTCTTTATTCTTCACCGCTTTCATCCTCCTCCTTTCCTCCGTAGGCACTTTCCTCCTCCTACTGTGCGCACTCCGGACGATTGTCTTTCCTCCGGGACGTCTTAGGCTTCCTCTCATAGGTGAGAGCTCATAGTGAGAGGAGTTTGCCATTGTAGTCTGCAAAATGTTTTACAGTTAATATGATTGTGAGGAATAAAAAGATGAGATTTTCAGAACCATGACTCACCTATTTATATTTGTAGCTTCACTGACTAAAAGCAAGGTGGGAGCATTGAGTGAAGAATCGTGGAAACCGGAAGGAGTGGGGTGGGGAGATGGAGTTAAGAAAAACTTTAATGACACTGATTGAATCTGGTTGAGTTTCCGTAACGTTTTTGATTTCCATTGCAGGAGAGAAAAAATCATGTATGTTGATCATGGTGACGATTGAAAGACGCAATCGAAACTCATCGACTCGATTCCTTACGTCGACTGCAACATCTCAATCTTTTGAACAGCGGAGAACAAAGAACGGGATGAAACATGTTCAGAGGCTTAGGTGTCAGGTTATCGGGCTGATCTCCATGAGAAAGACATAAAGCCCACACGTATAACACAGCCCACTTCGGTTGATTGAATTGTGAAACGCATAGTATAATTTTAAAGGGACAGCTGTCGCGCTCTCCTGTTGTGCTGGCAAGAGGAGAAGAGAGTCCCCTTTTCTTTATAATAATAGATATTGTGTAGACCGACATCTATATATTAAAAAAACTGTCACATAAAAGACATGAATGTGAAGTTGTCAAAAAGAAAATAAAAGACATGAATGTGATTGACAATTATGCAACTACCATATGGAAAAAGTCAATTAAAATTCTGCAAGAGCTTTTTCATGCTAGACTCTTTAATTGACAAGGTCATAAAGAGCTCTAGTTTATACCCAATCCGTTTCAATTTTTTTTTTCACACATATTAAAAAACATTAATATTTTTACTATGCTTTTAACTTATACATTATTCTATTTGATTTTTAATTAATAAGATAAAAATAAGAATAAAAATAAAAATTATCAAATATAAATCTATATTTAATAATAAAACAAACTTTAAAATCCACAATGACACTTAAAATAAAACGGAGAGAGTACTTGTTCGGTTGTAGAAACCGAAACATAATCGAATTGGATACTGCCTAACAATGTTGCTTACTCAATATGAAAAGTAGTATACTCAACTAGCCTTGGTGATGAGCCTAATTCATTGGTCACTGCCAAATAATGTTGCTTACTTAATATGAATTGATGAAACAGCTGAAGTTCTACCTGAGGTGCGTGGATAACCACTTTCTTAGCAAACGCCGTGTGGATCCTCTTTCACCAACAAGGCCAGAACATTGTGTGAACTCCATGCATGTACCAGTTTGCTTCCAGAATCCACTAAAATAATTTCAAAATATGGCATCAAATCCACCAGCCCCAGGAACAGTAGCAAATAAAACCCTTTCAGCATTCATTGTAGAATTCAAAAGTTGATTTTGGGATTCAGGTTCTATCTGCAGACTTGACATCACACCAGTCTGTCTACTTGACGTCGGAAGCTATCTCCGTGGGCAAAACAAAGATTCCGTAAACCGGATCAAGCTCGTATATATTACCCTAACAACGAAGAAGGTGAACATCATAGTAGACTCTGCGATTTCCACTTACATATGTAGTTAGCAGTCAAATAAATTTTGTTCTCTACTGATTAATTAGAAATAAAATGTGAAAGTACTGTAAAGCAAGATGCTTAAGATTTAAGGACATTTACCTAGGTTAACCCAAAAAAATAATATATATACATATATATCTATACTATTATTTATGAAGTAATTTTGCTGATTTGTCATGTTCACTATAATTTTAGGTGATTTTGCTTATTTGTCATGTTTTTATTAGGTTTTAGCAAAATCATTGATTTATTACTTATTTTTAGCTAAATCACTAATTTATTAATTTTAAAATACCCTTAATAAATCTTATAAATATTAAAAACGAATTTAGTTTTAATAATATTAAATTATATGTTATATTAAAATTTATTTAATTTTCCTTATTTTCATATATTTTTAGGTTTTTGACTTTAGCTAGGTTATTGATTTATTATTAGTTTCTAACTGATTCGCTAATTTTTTAATTTAAACAATAACTGTAATGAATTTTATATATAATTAAAAACAAATTTTATTTAACATATAAAATTATATTAAATATTAAATATTAAATAATTGATTCTAAAATAATAAAATAAAATTATCAAAAAAAATAAAATAGATAATTCTTATATATATTGTGTTGCTATCTAAAAATAATTTTTTATTATAAAGGTTAAAAAATTAAGATGCAAAAATATTATAATTAACTTTTAGTCAAGAAAATACATGTATACAAAGATATTTTCTAAACTATTTCTAAGATATGAGTGTTTTTAAAAAATAACACAATAATAAGTATATATTTTTATAAAAAATATTTGACATATATAAATACTTTGATGTTCGATTTAATCATTTGAAAACATAAATAATAACTTATTATGCTGGTTTTTAGATTAATAAGACATACATTAATAAATATTGATAAAAAGATTATGTCCGTATGGGTGGGTAAAACACATTCCTAACTAAAATAAATCAAAATTTCATTTGTAGTTGCCGAACATTAAATTATTTTTTGATCTTGAAAATCACAAAACATTATCACAACAATATACTAAAACCAAAATATTAAATCTTATACAAATAATCTATAAAAGAAATAGGAAACTTAGTAAAAATATAAAGAAACATAAAACAAGGATAAAATATTGAATAATATAAAATAATTTAAGTATAATCTAAACAAATAAAGATGTATGTTCTATAAGTTATTGGTTTTTTTTTGTATCTCACAGTTTCTTAAATCTAATTTGTTAATAATATATATAAGCTTATTAGTCATTGTTATTTTTGTTGATGTTTTTTTTAGCCGTGATTGTTTCTAATATTTTATTGATGGTGAGATCTGTTTCATTTACAGCTATAATAAGTGTTTAATTTCAAATTCAAATTTCTCCTAATCATAAATTGGTTGTTAGTAGTGATAAATTTTGTATCCAAAATATACACTTATAAATGCAAAGATAAAAAAGGAGTAGAATTTAATGCATAATGGTTAATACAAATACTGAAATTAAATAATTTACTCAAAATTTGTATCAAATTTAATAATTTACATTTAAACTACAAAATAACACTAAAATAAAATTAATCCGCACAAGGTGCGGGTAATCATCTAGTATATATATATTGACCATGTGAATTATGTGGGTGATACATAAAATCACACTGCAATGATACTGATTACTTTGTCCCACTATATAATGATTGATTAGTATAGTGTAACACATTTCCTACGTATTTGACTGTGAAACATTAGTAATACATTTTCTTAACATTAGTAATACATATGTTCTATGTTTATAAAACTCTACTATTGTTGATTGATTATAAGTTATCCCTTTTACATTCTACCTGGATGATATATACGATGAACCATAAGCAATACTTATTATCAACTTTACAGAAACTTTAGTGTTGTCCACCAATTACATGTTTTTTTAGAGAGAAATCTAGATAATATATATAAAAGATATATATATATATATATATATATATATATATATATATATAACATGAACCATAGTTACTAATTATCTATACTATTAAAAGAGAATCATTTTAAAAATCTACTCTATTTTTTTAAATCCATATATAACTATTTATTATTATTTTATCCTACCATTAATTACTCTAACCATACAATTTCGAATATTTTAAATGATTTCTATTATTACTCCTCATTTGAATACACCATATATTATGCTCAATATATACTTAAAATATATACTTAAAATATTTAGACATTAATTATAAAAACGAGTTAGCATATATCATAGAATATTTATACCATGCCATTTTACATTATATAAGTCTAAATATTTACAATAAAAATTTGATAAACACTTTAGTAAACCATCTGTTAAATAAAAATTATATATACTACGTTTAATTATTTTATAAAATTATTTATAATAGCAATTTGTTATTAAGATAAGTTTAAAAATTATTAAAACCCTACAAATCTTTTTTTGATTTTTTTCAACAAAAAGAAAATAATTCTACAAACTATTAAATTAACCAAAAATCTCTCAAGTAAATCATAAGTTTCACTAAATCAACAAATGTAACTCCTATTAAAACCACACAAAATATAACGAGAGAACTAGGTTTGGGCATTCGGGTCTTCGGGTCAGGTATAAATGGTTCCTTTGGAATCTATTTTCTTCGGGTCCTAGATATTTGAACCTGACTTAGGTGTTTTTAAAAAATTGGTTTGAGTTCAAATCGATTCTTTTTGGATCCAGTTCAAGTCAATAATTCAAATATCTGTAAAATATATGTAAATTTCTATATAACGCGTCGGATTGACTTTGTATTTAGGACAAAATATCTAAATTAAGCTGAAACACGAAAACACCCAAAAATCAAATGAATACCTGCAAATATTCAGATACTCAAACCTAAAATTTTACTCGATATTTTACCCAATGAACCAAAAATATCCAAAGTTTTATCTGAGTATCCAAAATTTATTTTTAAAAATTTGAAATTTTATCTTAAACCCAAAACTATAACCGAAAACGTGAAACTGGAACTTAAAAAATATTTGTAATACTGAAAACATATCTAAAATACCCAAATATACATAACACACAGAAAAATATTTTGGGTACTTGGGATACCCGAACTTGAACAGATACCCGTGGGTCCAAAAAAATCCAATAGGTACTTTGCCTCCATCCCAGATCAAAACATGTATTTTGTGTTGGTTTCTAAGTATTTTTTTAGGGTCAGATAAAAAGCGCATGTCTAAGAAAAAAGAAAAAGTTACATGAGATGAAAAAAAAAACTCAAATAAATTTATTCATAAATTATATAATTTTAAACAATTTTCTGTCTTCAATATAATATGACGTTTTAATAGAAAGTTGCTTGTGGGGTTTAATATAAACAATAATTATTCATGAGCACACATATTTGGTGGTAATGTGTATGTAGAGAGCTCACCGGTCATCTTGGAGACAATCTTAGAGACTCTTGTCTTGACAAAGGACACATATCCCACGTCTGCGTTTTATCACAATAACTTGAAACTGAATTTGTTCTCCACGTTATATGAGAGTGCATGTTGTTTTAGTACTTTACATTCGAACTAAAAATAATAAAAATCTCATTACACTTTTAAAAACAAAACGTAACTGTTCAATTACATTTTTAATTAAGTTGTAGTTAGTGATATATAGTTAGATATTCTTCTGCAACAAAGTAATGTTAAAAAAAAAAATTCAGCATTATAAAATCAAAATTTACTTGAAAACCATAGGTTTATTGAGAAAGAGAATATCATAAGAAAGTTGAGAAAGGGAGAAATATATAGAATTGGTGAGAGCATGAGGGTGGGCAGCCGCGCGCATGGCCTGCACCAGTAGTGGCTCGTTCATTTTCGGAAGAGCCACGACACCGGCTTGGTGTGAAAATGAGATCTGTATATCTGATTATTTAAGTCAACTGCAGAGAATTGTTTTTGTTTATGGTTGGTCATTAGACATGGAGGTTTTGACCATTTTGTAGGAATCTGAGGAAGAAATTCAATTTGTCGTGAGAACTTCCATTTAGATTAATCGTGAATTTATTTTAATATGTTAGTTATATAGTTTAAATACGGGTGATGCAACCAAAAAATAACTCCGCGTCTTAGTGGTTAGAGGCCTTCCTGAAGTTGATTTTAATCAGTAGCATGTAGCTATAGCACCCACTAAACATCATATACAAATTAAAGGAAATCGAACCAAGCTGCCCACTTAGGCTCCCACTACAAGTATTAATGAATCCTAGATAAAACCTCCCAGTGGCTATTCGGTGCTGTAAACACAATGAAAGCGATTTTCTCTAAATTTGACTGATTAATTGGGTTTCTAGTAGGATTTTGATCCTGATAGACTAATTAAAGTTTTTGTCCTTGTGCAAAAGACAAAGCTGAAACCGATCACAAGTTTTAGTGGCTTTCTGAGTAGTTAATTTGTTGCTAATGATTTGCTTTCTAAAGAAAGTTTAACCCTTTCATAAACATAGTAATCTCAAATCATAAACAACATACTAGTCTCAATAAAACAGCAGTTTACTAATAATAGGTACTTTAAAAAAAAAAAAAAAAAAAAAAAAAAGAGAAACCTCTCAAGCTTCATCAGTCGTAAGCCTCTCAATAGCTTCATTGATGAGGACATCCAAACGGTGGAGTAGAACAGTCCTCTGCACTTGATTGACACCTTCAAGCTGGACCAAAGCAATAGCTCTGTGGAGAGAGACAATTGTAGCCTCAGCTTCAGCTTGATGGTTAACAAATCGGTTCATGACCTCAACAAAACTGGAAAACAAAAAAGATGTAAACTTTGATAAGAAATTAAGTGAAATCAGATGAAAGATGGAAACTTTGATAAAAAAAAAGTGAGTCAGGTGAGGTTACCTTGGTCGACCATACGTAAAAGGCACCCCATTCTGGCGGTAGCAGATCACAGCCGTTTCTGCACCGAGATCGTCTGCCAAGTGTTGAACATGAGCCGTAATGAAACGAGTGTACTGACCAAAAGCTGCGTTGTTCATGTTTGAGAGAGGGCGAGAGACAGAAATGGGGAAGAAGAAAAGAGTGGTCTTTGCTTTGCTTTAGAAACTAGTCGCTGTGAGTATTTGCGTTGAGATTATTATGTAAATTTAGACAGGGGAGAGAGGGAGAGAGAGAGAGAGAGACGGTTAATGCTCTCAAGCTCGAGGGCCTTAAGAAATTGGGCCTGTTTAATGGGCCCATTATGATAGTAGTCTAAAATTAGGTCATTATGCAAAAGAGAATTGGGAAACGGAAGCGGAAGCGAGAGGTCGAGTTCGAGAGGGAGAGAGAGATGTCTTATTACTCGAGGAGGTGATCTCTCTATCTCTAGGGTTTGATTTCGTTGTTCTTGATTTGGTTCTTAGGCAGAGCAATTGAATTTAATTAGTTATCTGTTGCGCTGGGTTTGGATCCTAGAATCTGACTAGCTTAGGGTTTTGTTTCTTTCGTTGTTGATTTTGCCTCTCACCTGACTTGTTTGTTCTTTTACAGAACCACACGCAGCTCTGTAAAACAAAGGCTCCAGTATATACAAGTTATCCAAGATTTGGTACGACACTCCTCGATCGATGAGAAAGAACAAAACACACAACTTTTGTTCTTATTCTTACAATCTGTGTCTTTGTGTGTTCTTGCAGCAGGAGGAGATCAAGTTGTTACAGATTTCAAACGAGTACTATTTCTTTCCCTTACTATATTTTTTTTTTTCTTCTTGCGGTGAACTTACTGAAACCATTATTATTTTTCCAGGAAACTGAATGGTGTGGGTCTAGACGATCTGAGCTACACCGAGCTGGCTTCGCTTAAAAGTATGTTAAACGAGGGCATCCCCAATCTGGAAGAACACACGGATAAGGTTTGGTTTTTTTTTTTCCCCTTCCCCCAATCATCATCTTGGTTTGATTCCTCCCTTCCTTCCTTTTGTTTCAGGCATTCGAGGAGTTATCAGTCAAGCAGGTAAAGATCTCATGGATCTTGATTTCAAAGTTTTAACTCTTTTTTTTTTTTTTTGTGTGTAATATATCGACTTTGAACACACCCCCTCCATTATTTCAGGTTGTTGAGTGCGATGTTATGGGATGGGATTGGCTTAACCAAAAAGAGAAAGATGACCTGGCCTACCAATCTCTTCAGGCTAAGAGAAGAAGAGAATTAAGGAACAAGGCTAGAGAACTCCGCCTCAGGTAAGTAGCCTACTTAGGCTATGCTCATTTGTTTTTCTTTTTTAATTTTATTTTGCTTTAAGAACATGAAATCTTCTTCTTATTCTTCTGGATACAGCCCTCCTCAAAAAAGCCAACAGCAGTATAGCTACAACCCTGAAAGACTGGTGAGTATATGCCCCCAATATAGTCTCACCTCAATGTCCCTCTGTCGCCTCACATTAATTTGTCTTTTGTCTGTTCTTGCAGATGTTAGACATCGACTCTTTGAAGATCGAGAAAGAGAGACTACGTCTTTTAAACCAGTATGTGAGAATTTTTTTTTTTTTTTTTTTTTTAATAAAGTGTTTCTGCTGTGTCTCTCTTATTCAATTGTTGTTGGGGTTTTGGTGCTCATTGCAGGAGAATGATTGGTAAAGAGCTCGACGGTATGGGTTACTTTGAAGCGTTGGTGTTTAAAGCTGAGGTACTGCAAGGTTTGATGAATGCCACGAGGAAGATAGAACGTGCATGGCTGGTCAACAAGGTAACATATATTATTTTATCAACTCCACTCTGTTTTTTTTTTCTATTCTTGAATTGCTTAAAGGGAAACTATCTCTCCTTCTTCTCCTGACAAATGACAAATTTTTTTTCTTCTTTTTCACCAAGGAGCCAATCTCCCCGGGGACAGATATGATGGTGACTTTATAGGTGGGCAGGTTCTTTGGCTCGGTGACATTAAGAGAGAGTGAGATGGAATCGTTTTTTCTCTTTTTTTTTTAAAATAAAAAGAGTCTTTGTGAGACTATCTACTTGAAAGATAATTTTATTGTTTTCCTGACTTTGTGTTTTGTCTCTCTCTGGTTATATATATATGGTTAAGCTAAAGACTGACTCGATATGGTTTTGCTATATTCTGTCTAAATTCCATGTTAGACCCCTGTTTTCATTTGAGTCGTTAATCAAAATGAAAATAAACTGTAAACAAGTATCATCTACGTCTCATAAAAGAATATCTCCCCCACACGCTGACGCACAATTTCTCACCACTATAGGCTCTAAAAGCTTTTTAAGGCTTCTTCTACCTCTTGGTTTTGGGTTTGGGTGTGGGGGCCTCTGATGAAGCAGATTATCCCAGCATATCGCCAGATATCATCACCTACAATAACAAGCCACACAGTGAGAAAAGAGAGCAAAAGAAGTTATTCCCTCGAGGGCATGTAAACCCCACCCAAGACCAACATTCTTGTCAGAATCATGATTTTCTTCCAGATTTTATGAAAGATATTACGAGCCAAAAGAGCAGAGTATGAGAATATGTAAACTGAGCACTAATCACAGTAAGACATGGCATATTTTGAAATGTACACACTTTTTAACTTCTTAAAAGCTCAAATTTTATTCCCTGCCAAGAATCTTATAGTCCGTACTCAAAGCAGCTTTACTGAGTTCACCATCTCTTTCTGCCGTCAATCTTGCAAACCATATTCAAGTACTTCAGTAGTCCACTTACCTGCCTACGAAGACAAATTAGAATTCAAACAGAAGAGAGATGCCAAATAATATTTCAAGTCTCGCTACTACCTTTGTTCCACAAGTCTCCAGTAGATATCCGATGAGATAAGTACACTCTATCCTTGTAAGGTTGTTTTTGGAATGTAAACCTTCCAAAATATAGGGATACGTCTTTGCTACAGAATATGCCTGGATAATCTGCTTCATCAGTTCACGCATTTTTTCTCTAACTTTTTCAATGTTGTGCCCCAAATGCACCAAGGACAGACTTAAATATAAAGACAATGGAGCACCCTTTCTCTTTTTTTTTCTAAACGACAAGAGAAAAGGAAATGGATTATAATTAATAAACTGGCCAACACCAATGGAAAACAGATGAATATCAGATGGCTAGCATTCTCCGCTAAACAAGGCAGAAAAATGGCAGCTTCTGCTTCTGTCAAGTAGTATTCCTCATCCTTATGTTGAAAAGTTCTGAAAACATCATGGTTAGCTTGAGCAGAATGATTCTGAAACTTTCAAATAATTCATAAAGCTATGACCCAGATTAAAAAATTTCCTTGGTCCGCCACTGATTATACATTTTCCATCAAATTAAAACTAATGCTGCTAAACCTCTGTTCTCTTTGATGACAGTTAAATTTACCTTAATATTTTTTGTTTTGATGCTTTCTGCATGTAACACTCCTAAATTATTTTTTTTGATGCTTTCTAGCAGTTGCAGTTTCACTTCTTGAATCCTCGTTTTCTTTACATTAATGGCGACAGTTTGTCTGAGAACCTCAAGTGATGCGTTGCTAGTGAACGACCCGAGAGGATTGGAGCTTTGCAGACATCAACAACAGTGGATCTACCGAACCCATAGTTAACAACACTGAGAACTACTAGATCATAAACAAGTCTAGGATGATATAAAAAAGACAGAGATAATGGAGATGCAAAGGTTCTAAACTTGTTCGTGAATCCGATAATTGAATTTGTTGATCAACATAAACAACAATTTTAGTAGAAGAGAGAGATATAGAAAGATAATTGATCAATACTAACTGTTAAAATGTGTTGGAGGCAATGGTAAGGCTAGTAATCAATAGCCATGAAAAAAAAAAAATTCTAGATGCAGAAGGAAAGTGAAAGACGATGATAGTGAACATGAAACAAGAGAACACGAGAGAGAGACTCAGGGTCTCACTGGTGACCACTTTAAAAATGATAGGAACTATAGGAAAAAAAATCTAAGGGAACAATAAGGAATTAATTAGAAGGAAAAAATGTAGAGAAGGAATATAACAAATGTCATAGTGAATGGTAACCAAAACAAGGAACAAAACTTCAAACAATAAATAATTTGATAATTAGCTCTAGAGAATAATAATAGACGTAAATGATAGAACTTGACAGTTTTTTTGTCTTTCCACTATATTAAAGTACATATTTCTAGTTGTTAACTTAAAATATCTCATATTATACAGCTGATTTTATTGCAGAAAGAATTATATAACATAGTTACCTTGCGTTCACGACGTCCTGCATTTTGATTCCTTGGAGTTGATATGATAGCTATAACATAAACACATGATACAAGTTTTATTATAAACCATCACTGATCAGTGCGTATGTTTTTTTCTTTTACGCATAATAAATAATCTTAAAATAAAAGTTCACAAAAAAAAATCTGAAAAGTATAGTTTACCTCTTTCTCTTTTTTCTAGATGGTTAGGGTTATATGAAAAGAAGCTTGATGAACAAATATTATATAGAAGAAGATAAACCTACGTGCATTGAGAAGTTGAATTAAAATGTCAGTTTTCTATAAATTATTTGATACATTAACATATTAATATATTTTTACCAAATTTTTAAAGTTTTCCCTTTAATTCCTTATCTAATTTGGCATGGAATATATTTCTACTATAATTCCTCGTGAAAGAAGGAATATGGAGGAATAACTGGTTCCTACAAGTAATAAAATTTCTTTGTGACTGGTAAAAAAAAACCAGGAATTGAAAAGAACTTAGTATTCCCTGCTATTCCTTTCCTCAATTGTTGTTACCAGTTGCACCTTCAATGTAACCAAACGACATATTTGTAGTTTGTTTAAGTTGAGGGGGTTTTTAGACAATTTACAAGCAGAAAGTATCTCATATGCTCAAAGTATCTCTAGGTTTAAATAGACAAGTTAAAAGTATGCGAGAATGTAAAATTTTCATGTTCTTAAGCTTCCAGTTAGCCGAGATCAAGAGACCATTTTGTAGTGCCAAACTCTCAAATTTTGAATGTGTAAATAAATATGGTTTGGTGCAATCAAGTGTAACTTTTTTCTTCTACATTTGACATCCATTTTGATATATTTCAATAACTAATAAATAAAATTTTATGGAAAAATGATGCGTGTATAGAGAGTGAATGGTAAAGTGATTTGTGGACAAAGAAGTAGTGGCAGCTAAACGAATTCTAAGTGGATGAATTATAGATGGATGATTTGTAGACGGATCAGTTATAGATATATCTTTTCAGATTTTATAAACGTAAATTAATAATTTAAGAATCAATTAGAATGTAAAAATTATGTCATGGACAATATATAGTGGATAATATGAGTTTGAGAAATGAAATGGGTTGATGAGATGTGGAAGGATAATTGTGGATAGATAAATTGTGGATGAAGAAGTTATGAATGGTTGATTTGGGCATATAAATTGATGTAGATGTGGAGAGTGGTTGACATATTTTTGATATAGTTTGTATTTACTTACTAAGCTAATAAATATTTTCACATTTTACACAATCCAATACTATATCAGATGGACAAATGGAAGTTATATATATATACATAAACATTTATGATTAAAAAAGATTTTGCATTTTGGTATAGTAGTATAATTGCCTTGAACCTTAATATTAAGAACATATTAATTTTTAAATATTCAAGAGTTTGAAAATATGAAAATAATACTCAGTCAAGTAAGAAAATACCACATTTTTCATTATTTCAATTTGAAATATAACTCATTAATAACACTAAATAATACAATTTTATATAAATCTATATCAATTTTTAAGATTACAATTTTAAAATACTAATTGTTAAAACTTAAATCTTATTATAAAAACATGGAAGATATATGTTTTTTAAAGCTTTTAATTACAATTTTCAAATATTATATATGAGTGAAAACAAAAGATTTTAAACAATCATATTTAAAATATCAAAAAATTATAAAGTGGTTCAACCAATCCAAATAACTAGTAATTTTACTGTACAAAGTGGTTATTACTTTTTCTTCTTAAAACTTCAATCACTTTTACTGTTGTGGATTAAATTATTGATTTTTATTAGTGAATTACTTAAGTTTCTAAATAATTGTGAATAGCAAAATTTGTGCAGTTCTTCCACTATGGTGGATGATCCTTTATTTTTTACATCTCCCACTCTGAGTCTCAAAGTAAAAATAAATCATTCAAACTGAAACGCTGAATTAAACATCAATGATATAGTAATAATTCAGCTACAAACACTTAGTCATCTAGATATTTTATCCTTAATACTACAAACAACAATATTAATACAACCGCTAGTTTTAATCGTTGAGATAAAACTCACTATTTTTATACAGCTAAAAACCTTAGCAACTCTCTAAGTTTGATGTTGAGAAAGTTCTCAGCGGAATGCAAGCAAGTGGGTGAGTACACCTCTCAACTCATTATCAAATCAATCATTAAGATCAATTACTGCCAAAGCTTTACTGAGAGAATCAATGTCCTGACCAAGGTCATGAACATTGAATCTATCTAACACGTGTTGTAGATTGAGAAATTTAGAAAGCTAGGGTTAGCACTCTAAAAAAATCCCATATTTAAAGATCGAGTCTGATTTATACATGGAATGTTCGTAAAATAGAGCATTGATGTCCTCTAATGCAGAGACAAAGATATGAAACATCTAAGATTTCAGACACATGACTCACATCTTCATTCATGTTATAAAGTTTCAAACTTTACTGTATAGGAGACTTGTTTGTAACACAATAAATTGTCTACTCATCGAAACCATGAACAAAGTCACTACTTTTGGATTAAGTCTTATAGTCTCAACCCAGTACAAAAGGAAAGAACTCAAACAGATCTTAGAAAGAAGTCTTTTTCTTATTGCAAGGTTTGGAAACATCAAACATCTTCATAAGGAAGCCTAGCAGTGATGGTGACTATGAGTGTGTGAACACTGTTTGTGAGACCCTGAATTTGAATTAAATTCCGATCTCCAAGGTCGAGCAAGTCCACGCCTCTGTACAAAGCAAGAAGAGGGGGATGATTGGCATTCAAGTACCTCCCCATCACTTGATGCACACTGAAAAAGAAGGAAAAAAAATCTTCTAAAAAAAGTTGCAAACTCCAAACACGAAGAAAGCGAAATTCTTGTGAGCCGAAGCGATCCTCTTCCCATTGAAGTTTCTTCTTCTCCTCCTTCAATATCTTCTCTTCCGTTTTTCACATATCAATCAATCTCGCTATTTTAATATTTGAAGGATTTGGTTTCAAATAAGATATTTTCAAATATGTTTTGCTAGTTGCTACTGGATCGAACCAGGTTTTTTTAAATTATGGGCTTTGCAACAGACCCCCCCTTCCCACAAGCTATAAGATAATTTAATTACAAATCGAAATAACTAACCACTACCGAGACCGTTGATATATACCAGAACCAGTCTCCTCCAAAGGTGTCAGGAACGACTTGTCTCCGTAAGAGTAACGACACTTACCTACGTTGTTCAAATTTCAAGATCAGAAACGCTGATTTAAACGTTGGAAACTTTTTTGAAAAAGATCACACTAATGTTCCATAGGTATGGTATGTAATAGGCATACATACTAAAACATGTGACACTATGATCTTTCTTTTTCTAAACATAACTCACAATCCGTGTAGATATTAAGTGGTCTTAAAGTATAGGAGAGCAACCAAAAAGTAACGACCGTGCAGATATAATGACATTCTCTCAATTATTGTATCGAAAAGAACCGAAAACAAAAACAAAAAAGGTTCTTGGGTAGATATTATGACCTTCTCTCAATTAATGTATTAGACTCAACAAATAACAAAGAAGGATGTGGATGGGATGGCCACTCAAGGACGTGCTAAGTCTTACGGGGGCCAAAAGCAAAATTAATGTTTTGACCAAAATCTTCAAAGCATAAAATATAATGACAACTTCAACACCAAAAATTTGTGATGAGAAAAAAAGAGAAGTTATGAATCGTGAAGTGACGTGGTGTATAAAAATATTGAATTTTATAAGTCAATCATCTATTCATACTAAAATTTTATCTCGTTCATTTTTTGTGCACTCCACATTTTACCAAAAAATGGATAATCTACTCTATTAAAATAGAGTCGTAATTTTATCTACTATAAAAAGGTATATGTTAGACCACTAACAAAAGGTTTAACAAAATATAAGTCTTCTTAAACTCCAACTCCAATAATCCAGTGTATTTTTTTTTCATTTTTTGGGCACTCCACTTTTTACCGGATACGAATAATGACTTGGTTAAAAGATAATAATTTGGTTAAAATTAAGATTATGACTTCTATTACTTGCACAACTAAACAAGATAAAAATAAAATTAAATTTAGATCGTTTCAAAGCTATACTATTTGTTGTATTATTTGTTTTTCTTTGCAATGAAGTTTATCTCTACTTTTTATTAACACTTCAGATTTGAAGTTATTAAATCAGTTTTGCATCTAAGGACATATTTTATGAAACATATTTCTTATACCCAAGATAAACCATTGCTAAAACAATTGATGAAATCTCTACAATGGTAATGCTCTAGATTCAAGTCTTGGTATGGTTTTCTAGATTCCAAGTTTTCATATGAAAAACTATCTAAATCCATGTTAGATTGTAGTTTTCAATTGATTTAATGAAAATATTTGTTAAAGATCAAAACAGCCATTCAAAATGAAATAGTAAAACAATATACATAGAAAGAAAGAATCACTTTTAGTCTCATTCTAAAAGAATGATCATCTCTCACCACTATACATACTAACTCTATTTGATTATGAAAAAATTTCATGGAAATTTTACCTTTGCAAGTTAGGCATATTTAACTACCAAATCAGAGAACTTCTGATTCCAAACACCATAAACTTCAGCCGTAGTAGGTGAAAGCCATCTAAAAGACGTAGCAATCTAATAAGGACCATAAAACTATCAAGTCCGATTTGCATTATCCTGAATTTTATAGTAAAAAGAAAGAAAGAAAACATCACCATTAAAGTATGATTAATGGGGTTGTTAGAATTGGGGTTCTTAGCGTAACTGGTTCTTAAATTACGCTAAGAACTTCAATTCTAAGAACCTCCATCAATCATGGTCTTAATATTAGGAGGATTATCTCACCAGGATCTTGATATTTTGTCATTTAACAGGAAACTACTTCTAATTTTGTCACTGTTAACCGGTTTTATAATTATGGGTTTCATAGGCTCATATATTTTATAATGTTACACCCCAACAGCCCCGTCTAAAATAACACTATTGGGTTTTCATATTAGCGTCGGTCAACACGTGCGGAAAGTCATGAATCAACACCAAAAAGTTGTGAATCGTGAATCGAGAAAAAAGAGAAGTTATGAATCGTGAAGTGACGTGGTGTATAAAAATATTGAATTTTATAAGTCAATCATCTATTCATACTAAAATTTTATCTTGTTCATTTTTTGTACACTCCACATTTTACCAGAAATGGATAATCTACTCTATTAGAGTAGATTCATAATTTTATATACCATAAAAAGGTATATGTTAGACCCCTAACAAAAGGTTTAACAAAATATCCTAAATTTATGCATGTATGATATGATATTTTCCTATCCTAACGAAAATCAATATAAATTCAAACAATAACATTTCTGGTAAAAATCTAATCAATTTCTATTATGTAATAATTTTTTATATTTTACCATATTTAATTTAGGCCAGATTTTATGTATTTTTGGATAATTAATTTTGAAATTAAATAGTGTAGTCCAGTTCTTTTAAAAGTTATCATATTGTTTTTTCCTATACCAAAAAATAATAATTTATTGGTTGTATCATTATATATTTCATTTTATAGTAAAAATAACACAAAGCTAAAATATAAATATTAAATAAAAAATATTTTCAAAATAGAATATTAACAAATTTGATTCAATTCTAGCGCCAAGATTTAATAAGGTTTTGACAAGATTTTATTATTAGGCTTTTATGATTATGGGCTTAATAAGGCCATGTTGATACTTAACAGACCCCCAACTTCAAGAGTTACACTATTGTGTTTGTGTTTTCATATTAACGTCGGTCAACACGTGCGGGAAGTCATAGTTCAGCACGTGTGAACTCCACTTCGCCACTCTCATTGGGTCGTACGTAACCAGCCGATTCCTTCTCTCACTCTCTACATTCTCTCTCTTCACTCTCTCTCTCTCATTAAATTGAAAAAAAAAAGTCAGATTATTATTTTTTTTGGTGAAGTAAAAGTGTTGCTTTACAGCTCAACTTCGTCTTCTTCCTCCTCCTCGCGGATCCATTCTCAGGTTCGTTGTGATCTCCAAAACAGTGTGAATCGATTTCGATTTCGTTTTTAAGATTGTTTATACGGCTTTGACTCTTGAGTTCTCTACTTTGTGATGTGACTGCGATGGTAGTCAGATTTTAGCTGCCCCGAGGTCTTCGCTAGAGAGGGAGGGAGTTTAGGTTTATTGGATTGGAATTGCAATTTCGATTTCTGATTTTGGGAATTGAGAGATGGATTTGATCTGATTTGGGATAATCTCACTGTTGTTCTGAGTGATGTAGATGTAGATGAGAGCCATGCAATGGTTGTGAATTGATACTGTAGGAAGCTTCGATGTGTAATTGAGGATTTAGTAGTCTAGTTTTTGGCTAATGTTGAGATTTATAAGGATTCCACATCTTGAAATGGTCATCTTTTGAGTAAACGTTTGTGATGATGTCAATAGAAGAATCTAGAATCTAGAAGGTTATATATGTATATATAGTTCTGTGTAGTTTCTTTGTTTGTCCACTGTTATACATTCTAATGATGGAAGTTTCTTTATCTTCAGGGGCCTCTTTTTTTTTTCTTGAAGATAGGCAGAACAGCTGAGTGAGTATATGCGCTACGAGGGGGAAGATTCGGGAGGTTGTTCTTTCAAATGATTGGCAGTAAATATAATGTGCTTGAACGGTTCCATGATGGGCGTCTGTCTGATGAACCGCTGGCTTCTTTTCATCACTTTTCTTTGTGCACTGACCAATGTTAATGAAGCGCTTAGTCCTGATGGTACCATATATATTTCTTTCCTTAGTTTTATGATCACAATTTAGTGTTTCCAGTGCGCTGTAGGGTCTCAATCCTTTGTGTTCTTTTCCTTCAACAGGTGAGGCGCTTGTGAGATTTAGAAGTGGAGTTTCGAAATCTGACGGTGTCATCAGTCAGTGGAGACCAGAGGATCCAGATCCGTGTAACTGGAAGGGAGTGACTTGCGATGCGAAAACAAAAAGAGTTATTGCCTTGTAAGTTTTGGAACTTGTTTGGTTTAAACTACTTTTTTCGTTAGTATACTATATCCTGCATCTTTTGTTGGTCCCTAATGTTTCTTGTGCGCCAGGAGTCTTACTCATCACAAATTAAGGGGACCTTTACCTCCTGAGCTTGGACAGCTGGATCAATTGAGGCTCTTGTATGTGCCGACCTTATTAAAATTTTATTGTTGATTATATTATCCTCTCCTGCATAACGTTTCTGTGTTCCCTTGGTGTCGCAGAATGCTTCATAACAACGCTCTATATGGCTCCATACCTGCAGCATTGGGAAATTGCACGGCACTGGAGGAAATGTAAGTGTTTTCCCATAACAATACTAATGCTAATTACACTTCATTTCTGAGAGATTTTTTCTTTGTTTTCTAAAATTATTAGAATTTTCGTGAAAAAAAACAAGTTATGTTTTTCTACAATTGATTTATTGTGTATAAGATTGTTGTCTTGTGAGTGATGATAAACCGATGGGTTTTTTTTAGTTAAAAGTTTAGCTGGCTTACAGGAACCTGTTTGAAATTGTTTTAATGCAGATACTTGCAGAACAATTACTTGACTGGGACAATCCCAAGTGAAATGGGAAACTTGTCTGCGCTTAAAGATCTGTACGCAGTCTTTCTCCCTGTCCTAAATAAGTTTGTTTTCTTGCCCTACGGAGAATCTGCTATTTGTTGTTCATAAGCTACTTTGGGTGAAAAACTCTCGAATATAATGATTAGTGCTGTGAAATTTAAGCTAGGGCTTCACTCAAATCAAATGGACATATGATTTAAATTCTTCTGAACTACTAAACTGATTTTCTCTTTTTTAAAGGGACATCTCAAACAACAATCTGAATGGAGCTATCCCTGTTTCACTTGGGCAGTTGGAGAAGCTTACTACTTTGTGAGTGAACTAGGCTTAACTTGCGTATTTGCAGCCATGTGTATATCTTTCTAGTGTCACTGTTGCTAACTAGTTGATTCTTCTCGTGAAGCAATGTCTCAAACAATTTTCTGGAGGGGAAGATACCTTCTGATAGCTTACTCGCCCGCTTTTCAAAGGACTCGTAAGTATACTTCATCTTTACCTCTTTCTCCAATCAGAGTTTTGGCTATAAAGATGGAGAAATATCTCCATTGTTATTTACTCTGCACAACAGCGCCATGTTGCCAGTTTTGTACCAGTGTCTAGCTGAAAATAACGGAACTTTGTAATGAATGCATATTACTCTTTGCAGCTTCATTGGAAATCTTAACTTGTGTGGAAAACAAATTGATGTGGTGTGCAAAGATGATAGGGGAAACTCTTCTACCGGGTCGACGGCAGGTAAAGCAGCTGTGTTTTTATCAGTTTACTTGTCAGGGTATTTGGATTATAGCTTAGATTTTTACTAATCTGTAGAATTCGTTGTGACATGAGTTCGCTTTTTGGTCTCCCATACATAGGCCAAGGAGGTAAAACCGTTAAGCTGCTTATAAGTGCATCAGCCACTGTTGGTGGGTTGCTCCTAGTGGCGCTCATGGGTTTCTGGGGATGCTTTCTTTATAAAAAGCTTGGAAGAGTTGAGAGCAAAACCCTTGCGATAGATGTCAGCGGAGGTGAGCCATACCGCCTCATTTTGTTGATATCATCTCTCAAAAATAAATTGGGAACTCGGTTTTATATGTTACTCTGAAAACTTGACACCATGAGAGACGGTTTGATTTATTCCAGGTGCGTCTATAGTGATGTTCCATGGAGATTTACCCTATGCTTCTAAAGACATAATCAAGAAACTGGAAGCTCTTAACGAAGAGCATATAATAGGCTGTGGAGGTTTCGGAACAGTTTACAAACTCGACATGGAGGATGGAAATGTCTTTGCGCTGAAGAAAATTGTAAAGTTAAATGAAGGGTTTGATAGGTTTTTCGAAAGGGAGCTTGAGATCCTCGGAAGCATCAAACATCGTTACCTCGTGAATCTACGTGGATACTGCAATTCACCCACATCGAAACTTCTCCTCTATGATTACCTTCCTGGTGGTAGCCTTGATGAAGCTCTTCATGGTAAGATCCTCAACCTTCATCTTTACAGGTTTCCCATAACCAAGAAGTATGATTCTATTGAGGGAAAGTCTTTATAAACGTGCAGAGAGAGGCGACCAACTGGATTGGGATTCAAGAGTTAATATAATAATAGGAGCAGCAAAAGGGTTAGCATACTTGCATCACGATTGTTCTCCTAGGATTATTCACCGTGATATAAAGTCGAGCAACATTTTACTCGATGGAAATCTTGAGGCTCGAGTATCGGACTTTGGACTTGCTAAGCTGTTAGAGGACGAAGAGTCTCACATCACAACCATTGTTGCTGGCACATTTGGTTACTTGGCTCCAGGTACTTTAACTGCGCTAGTAATAACAATAATGATTTATACTCTGTCATATGATTTAACCATGAGTTGTGGTTGCAGAGTATATGCAAAGCGGTAGAGCGACAGAGAAAACCGATGTATACAGTTTCGGAGTTTTGGTTCTGGAAGTCTTGAGTGGTAAACTCCCCACGGATACCTCCTTCATCGAGAAAGGCTATAACGTTGTTGGTTGGGTAAGCATAACTAGCTTTGGTAATAAACAATATTTTGAACTAGTAAAAGCTTTAATTTGTTTTCATATAATCTTTTGCAGCTAAACTTCTTAATCAGCGAGAACCGTGCACGGGAGATTGTTGATAGAAGCTGTCAAGGAGTAGAGACAGAGAGTCTTGACGCTCTTCTCTCCATAGCAACGAAGTGTGTCTCTTCAAGTCCAGACGAGCGTCCCACAATGCATAGAGTCGTCCAGTTACTTGAGTCCGAAGTTATGACTCCTTGCCCTAGTGAGTTCTACGATTCCAGCTCCGATTGAAAAATTCCACAAGTCTCTTTTCTTCACGATTCGATTTCAATTTTCCTGTTTCACATCAAAAGGTTCGAGCAATTCATCTTTTTGTATTTTTTTGGAATGTTTTCTGGAATTGGTTAAACCCTTTCATTTGATCTGAATATGAAAACTAAAATGTATATGTTCATTGTAGAAACACTGTTATGTTTTCACGAGGAATTTAAATAATAATTTTATATTTTCCATGTTTGTATTTTGGAGCTAATTCAAGTCACAAAATATCAAAGAGAAAAAAATAAGATTGAGTCACATTTATTTTTAAACTTAGATTATGATTTTACAACATTGGTCTCATATTGTATTGGTGCAATCCATGCGTTGAAACGAGACCGTTCTAGTCTCCAAGTCATACCCAACTAGAAAATCCATCTGAGCAAAGTTCCCGTAGATGGCAACCTCGGTGGTCGGAATCATACTCATGCAGACCATGTCTTCACTCATTTTCACAAACGCGTTGAGAGGACTCAGCCTCACGTCCGCGCCGGTGAAATGCATCGTTATCTCCGGCAAACCGATCTCTGCGCTCCCCGACTTGAAACAGTGCGACAAGAGCCCCTGCGGATCACTCACACGCTTAGCTCCAGTCACCGCCTCTTCCACCGCCGCGCCAAACCCGTCGTAGAAACCTGACTCGAGTAGCGTCAGCGTCGTCCCCGAGTCTATTATGATGTTTCCCTTCACCGAAACGTCGTCGTTGTTAGGGTAATAATAGGAGCTTGATCCGGTGTACGGAATCTTGGTTTTGCCGACGGAGATAGCTTCAAGCGTCAAGTAATAGTAAGTCTTCGGCTCTTTATCGACCAAAGGAGTCGATATCACGTGGGAAGAAGGCTCGTTAAGACCGGAAGGTATCGAGTTGGTTCCTAGGTTTATGACGCTTGTGCCGTTTACGGTAGATGACTTGTGCGACAAGCAATAAGAGAATTTGTTAGAAATCGACGAACCGAGCTGGGAGATTAGAGATAACTGACCGCCACCGAGACCGATGATACCGGAACCAGTCTCGTCGAAGGTACCGCCGTTGTCGTAGCCGCAACCGAACACGGTTCCGGGGAAAGAGACAGGAGAGCCTGAGGCAGAGCCGATGGAGATGGTTTCTGTCGCGACGTCTCCTTTAGTGAACGATTGGTCTCCGTACGAGTAACGGTACTTACATACGTTCTTAGACTCGTCGCAACCACGTTCGTTGGTAGACAAAGCGTTGCAGTGACTTGACTCGCAAGGCACGCTCTTGTAAGTGGATGAATGGGTTTTGTCGAAGATTGCACCGTTCTCTTTGTAACACTGTTGGCATGGTTTGCATTGGACCCACGTTAAGTCGCTTCCTGTGTCGGCTATCGCGAGGACGTTCATTGGTGGAGTACCGATGGTGATGCTCATGAAGAACTCGCCTCCTGCTCCTATTAGACCGGACTGGAGATCGGTTTGGGGTTGGTGGTTGAAGCGGCGGGAGCGAGAGATGGAGCGGAGGAAAGCTGCGTTGAGGCGGTCGGTGGGGGTGGTGTGTGGGTTGTAGAGAGGGGAATGGGGAGAGTCACGGTGGATCAGCTCGACGGTGAAGTTTTGTGGGTGAGTAGATGAAGAGAGAGTCATCAAGAAGAAGAAGAAAGTGATGAGAAGAGTTATGGTTGTCATTTTGAGTTTGGAGAGATTGTGGAGGAAAGAGTGTTGTGGAGAAAGAGTATTTATATACAAAAGACTAAGAAAACGAAGAGATGGCAACGGTCTAAGGAGTTATAGCTAGCTACATGAGCAGGAGGTGAAAGTCTGAAAGGCGATGTGATTAGCTTTTAATTTTCTCATTAAGGCAGATAATTTAAAGTGAGGTTAGTGGGGATGTGGGCGAATTAATATCTTGATTTTATGAAAACGTCTTTATAAAACTGGGACTTGAGAGATTTAGATATGTATCATCTTTGAGTATGTTTTGTGTGATTATATGCTATGCATTACATTATAGCACAAGTGATAGCTATTTTGTTATATAGTTCTTCCGAGACTAATTAATTTGGTTTTGAGATCAGTGATTTGGTAACAGTTCAAAGATTTTTAGTTTAATGTTTTTATTTCTGTATACTATTTATAGTTAATCATTATGGTGGTCTAAACATGCAACACAAAGGAGATATGTTAGTGCAAATCCAAGTATATTAGTAGTTAACAAAGAAGTAATAATACCATATATTATCAAATGACATCCACTTTTGCAAACTATCAAACATACCTGCAAGATATGTTATAACGACAACGTTTGATAAAGCCAAAGCAGTTTGCACACACCCTTGCATCCTCCCGTGATATCTTCACCGAGTGATAGCTTTGAAAACTTCTACTTCATGGCTTCAACTTCATAACAGCAGAGTGCATGACCAGGTTTCTCCTCATTAATTAGAATAGAAATGTTTTAGGACTTCTCTCAGAGTTCCGCTCATCAGAACTGTTTCTTAGGTAACCATTTGGAAGAAGTGACTCAAACGCAATCTTTGCTTGATGAACAGCTTGAAAATGCATCATCATCTAATGAATCAGTCAGGCACTCATCTCCTCGGCTTGTTCCACTTTCTTCTTCTAAAAATTAGTTGTTGTTGATACAAGTTTCTTAGCCATCACACGTCATCATTCCTGAATTACAAATTTAACATCAGTCAAAACAGTAATGTAAACAATTTCAGATTTAAACAATAACAGAATTATTTGTCAATTTTTGTAAGGATATATAGCGTCTGAGCTGAAAAGCATCTTTTAAAATTTAGGCATTTACTGATAGTATCATGTGTAGTTTAAATAAATATTATCAGGTCATGTACAGTCTAGTTTTTCTACTTTTTTTTTTTTTTGTAAACTGCATTCAATTTTCTAGTTTTATAGTGTCAAATTTACAGTTTGTCCAAAAAAAAATAGTGTCAAATTTACCTTAGTTCTAGGGTTCATCGGCCACTTCTAGACATGTAGCATGTTCCTACAAAGGTCATAACATGATGGTTTAGCCATCTTCCACTTGACACTTAGTATAGTTACGCTACTTGGTTCAAGCATCATTAGAGGTTATAATCAGAAATTCGAAGAAAACGATGTTTTATCTAGTAGCTGTCCAGTCCCTGGTCAGTCAGTGTATACGCTATAGATACAAAAAAAAATGCTTTGATCTTTTGGGAAACAAACATCTCTATCTCTTTGTCTTTTACCAAAGAACAGCTCACAAATAGTTGAACACGCCGTGAATCTTTTCCTTTCAAACCATCGTAATTTCCTTTTCAAAAAAAAAAACCATTGTAATTTCATCCTATTCTTTTGTTCTATACTACTTTTTCACGGCTATATTTTTTTTTCTTCTGTTACTATTTCTAAAAAAAAAACAAATTCCAAAACGCTGATGTAAACGTTGGAAAGAGTTTGGAAAAATGTCACAATGGTGTTTTTTTCGCCAATCAAATGTCATACTGGTGTTCCAAAGACACACCACGTTTTCTATTTATTAATTTGCTAGATACATTTATCTAATTAACGGACCCATGGAACTTGATCCCCTGCAACATATAGAATATGATAAAACTGAATTTGTACTGAAACATATGAGTATGAGTACGTATACTAAAGTATTAAGAGGCAACCGGAAAGAGATTATCTTTGAACAGATTATACAACCCTAGCTTTCGAGAAACAAAGGGTACAAATATGAAGTTGTATCCTTGTTTGAAATGAAATACAAAAGGGAAAATAATAATTACTCTGGTTTTATAAGACTTCCAAAATAAAGAAAAGTAGTCTTTTCTTTTTTCGATAAAGGGCTTAAAAGTAGATTTTTCGTGAATATAAAACGTACGTGATCGAATATATGTGAATCGATATGTTTTGCGACTTAGTTATTAGCTTTGATGTGAGGGTTCCTTCGAATAGACCATTTGAGGTAAAGGTTTCCTTAACCGAAAAAGAATTAATCTTAGTAATGGTGACTGCTTTCAATTCCTTTTTATTCTGACTGGCTGGAATTCAAAGTTCGCATGTTGTTTTTATTTAATTACTTTATATAATGAATCTGCCTTTAATTTTTCTCTTTTAGCATTTCTCATTTATACTATAAAAATCAATCATTTTCAAGTCTCGAAGTGAACTCTAGCCTATGTACAACTCTAAGCATCTTTAACAAAACCATCAGATTCTCGGAAATTGCCTGTTCGAATAATGATGCTAAAAATAATACTTTTATAACATGCATTTCATATGTTTCTACAGTGAATACACAAATATCTGCATGCATACATGTTGATTTGTTGTGTCAATATAATGAAAAATGAATAGAAGTGGAACTTCAGACATCATGCAAACTAACATGTCCAACAAATTCATGCTGAGCCTGCAACATAATTGTTTTTTTTTCATGTCGGAGAAGTTTATTCAGACTCGGCCTAACTAAAAGTTCACCACGATAATGATTGGATCAATGATCTCAAAGCAATTTTACATGCATGCCTGTGTATTTAATTTTAAATCAATATGGAATAATATTAGAGCACCCTTAACGGTAAATAATTTATCATCAGAAAATATATCTTTATTTTAGTATAGTTTCAGAAGATAACAATTATTTTTTAAAGTATAGCAAAAAAAAAATGTCAACGTTATTGAATACCTAAGACAAAATCCGATTGATAAATCTATTTTCCGCAACTTTTAAAATTTGAACCTAACACTTCAACCTTTAGGACATAGATTTAGCAGCTCCAAGTTGCTTTACTTAGCTAGGTAGCTAGCAAATAGTTTAATTATATAGACAGAAGGCAAATGCTATAACAGAAACACTTTAATCAGAGTAGCTAGATTTAACGGATCGAGTAATAAATCATTTACATGATTAAACAAATGTACGAACCGCACGAACCTGATTAATATTAAATCTATATTGTCTAATCAAGAACATTGCTGCTAAAACCAAAAGAGAAAAAGGCAAAAAAGAACAATGACTACGTTTCTGTTGATGAATGGCTAAGAAAAGATGCTATCATGGAGCATAGAACTTTCCATTTTTGGAAATATTCGAGGTCGAATATTTCTTTGTATTTCAAGCCTAAAACTAAAACATGCAAAGTCTAATACGGCGGAAAATTAATGTTCCAATATATGTGTTAATACAGATGATCAGTTTAGTTGTTTGTCTTATTCTAAAATTACATAAAATTAAATAACTTGTTCTAAGTAAATAAATACATAGGAAGTTAAAAAATAAATAAATACATAGAAATTTAGTCTATTACGAATATTCAAACCAGTTTTACTCGCCTCTTTTAAACATTTAGATTTGGCTGTGGGTGCATTTTATGTGGTGAGGATGCTGGAAGCTCTTCTCACCAATGGGCATACTCACTCAAACATAAGATAGATGTTTAACCGAAACTTGGAAACTGATGCATGCTAAATCCAATAAAAATAAAAACATAAATTGTTTGGAGACAATAAATATAAGGGTCGGTCTTAGAGCATCCTCAACCGGGGAGCTTAGAGGAGGTGTTTAGGGAGAGAGAAGAAGAAAAAAAGAAGAAGCGGAGCTTCTTTAGGCGCCACAAGCGTTCGCTGCTTTAACTGTTTGCGGGTTTCACTGACACGTGATCCGCAATTAGTTTTTTTTTAATTCCGAAAAAAAAAATTATCATCCATTATAGAGTGTTAGGGTTAATGGTGGTCTTAAGTGCATGTACACCTCTTCTGCACAAAAGATGCCTTAGAATACACTCTTACTTTGAGAACCATAAGTCTATAAGAGCATCATTATCCCAAGTGCTTAGGGGGAGTGTTTAACAAAAAATTAATATAATAGTAGGTGGATTTCACAAAATTTTTAAGCACTATCACCTCTCTGCAGCCTATTTAATGTTTGCCATATTTGTGGATTCCACTGACACGTGGTAGTCCGAAATTAGTTTGTTTATTAATTTTCTTTTTTAATCAGAAAAAATTAAAATTTAAGCACCCCATTATCAATGATGCTCTTGTCCATGTTCTTAACATTAGTCTTGAGCCGAGTCATACGGTTTTGTGGGGTCCTCTACCCTTTGAATCCTTCTTAAATTGCACACTTCTCTCTTGTTTCTGTGAGAAGAAAACAACCACTTAAGCATACGCTCTAAAAGGTTCTAAGATCTTATAACCAAAACTCAAAGTTCTCAGTGATGGTGAATCGTGGTTGTTCAACCACGGTGTTGTCTGGTTTTCTTATAATTATTCTGGTGATACAACTACACTTTGAGACTACAACGTCAGCTCGACATGCACCGGTTGTTTCCTGGTCACCACCTGAGCCGCCTAAAGATGATTTTGTGTGGTACCACAAGATCAACCGCTTCAAGAACATAGAACAAGATGCGTTCAGACCAACTCACCAAGGTCCTAGTCAAGGTATCGGACACAAGAGCCCTCCTGGTGCTTAAAATACCCATTTGGTTTTGGAGAAAACTTACCACTTTGTCGCTCAGAGTTCGCGTTTGTTTTTGATTTTTTGTGTGCTGTTGTTGCGTTGGGTAAAAGAATAGAAGAACCATACCAGTTTCTTGTGGAGAGGTCATGAACGTGAATCAAACAAGAAAATGATTTCAGAATTTCGTTTTCAGAGTGATATATACTTCTTTAGTGAAGACGTCTATTGCTTATAGTATTTATTATTTGGTGTTTGTTGTTCTACGTTGAGACTTGAGATTAGACTTGGGCATTTTAACCGGACCCAAAAACCCGATCCGAAACCGACCCGAAAAAACCCGTTCCGGGTAGGAACCGACTCAATCAAATTATCCTATCGGGTCTTATTGTAGAGGACCCGCGGGTCTTGGATTCGACCCGATCCGAACCCGAAACCCGGCGGGTACCCGAATTAATAATATAAATTAAATAAAATGAATCAATGGGGAGTCGAAGACGGGTTATTTGTCTACAGAGCAAAAGGGTCAGCCAATAGGAGACAACCAATTATTGTTCTATCTCGAATAGTTTAGTATATATACACATTTTAATATAATAAAATACAAATTTTAAATAAAATGTCAAATATTTTCGGATATATTAATATTTTCAGATTTTTTTTTGTATTTTTAGGTATTTTTTAGGTCGAATTCGAACCGAACCCGACCCAGAACCGATAAATTCTAGTTGCCCGAATGGGTCCAATTATATAAGACCCGATCTGACCCGGATCCGGTACGACCCGAACCGACTCGAAACCGAAAATTTGAAATTACCTTATCGGATCCTAAACTCCTAAACCCGAAAGATCCGGACCTAAAAAGACCTGGCCCGAACCCGACCCAACGACCCGAATGCCCATGCCTACTTGAGATGTCCATTCTTTAGCAGATATGCAGTTTTCCTCGGTTTTAAATAAATTTAACGATTGATGGCATGTTTTTAGCTATCAAACAGCTAAATATTTGTTTAAACTACATTATATGAATTTCAATTTTATAGCTACAAAAATGATGATGAAAATATGAAATTTCGCAATATATTATATATATATATATATATTATATATATATATATATATATATATATATATATATATATATATATGTAGTAATATAAGGTTTGCTGGCTATATTTGATCATTTATACGCATCCTAATGATATTCGTTTAATTTTGACTAGTAATTTTTATTTGTCCAAGGTATTGATTTTATCTTCAAATATGCTTCACGAAGAAATCCTTTAGATTATCTTTAGGTTATCTAAAACTTGCAACATACAACGGTACCGTTGTATAAAAATTCTCATATTTGATAGCATTTGAACCAGGTTAATCGTAGTTTTTACATACCTACTTAGTTTTTTCTCTATTTAAATTCAGTGGGAAATTAGTGTTATTTAAGTTTCAAAAAAAACATATTAGTGTCACTCGAATTTTAGGTTAGCAGAAGTTGTCTTTAAAAAGTGCTTAGCAGACATGTTTTATTAGAAAAGGTAATATTCTCGACAAAATTGAGCTGTATACATATAGTACTTCTGTAGATGTTTGGTAGCTACTCTTATAAACATTAATATTATTGTTATATATACAGCACAAGAATATATAAATATATAAATGATACAGAAATGCGAATGAAACCATCAATATATACTATCACGAAAAAGGTACCAGTGGATCAAACATAAATAAATAGATTCACTCTTTCTGTCTTTCACATTATCAAAAGGTAGTTTCGCCAAATACATAACAATTACAACAAAACGTCTGAAATAATAGAATGCAAAAACCAACTCGTAATTTGATTAATTTCGCACGTTTTGTTTTTATAGCTAGATTATAGAAAACTTTATTTGTTTAAATACTGTTGTTCAGATGTTTTACAATTCTACTTTTCAAATTAATTACAAGTTTTTCTGGCTGCAGTATAAGAAATTATTTTGCAATTCAACTATTTTGTTAAAATGTCAACTTGTTAGTATACCATTTGGACCTGGTACCTTCTGTTCAATGCATTTAACTGAAAAAATAATAAGGGTTGGAGATAAAGAAGAAGATATTTTAGATTAACCATCGTGGATAGATAGGTTGATGATAGATACAAGTATGTGAGACTATCTTCACTATATTTTACTATTTCTACTAAAATAAAATAAAAAAAAACTTTACAGTAAGAATGATGATTGTTCCAATATATTCTCCTAAAATAATAATATTTAACTATAGAAGAAATTATAGAGAATTGTTATTTTTTTCTATTTACAGAAAAAAATAAAAAGTTCTGTTTGTAGAGAAAGAAATAGAAATGAATTAAAAAATAGAGTTTTCACTTGTGATTAATGGAATGCATCTCCTCAAAAATTTCGAGGTGGTAGGCCTTTGAAACTTTCTCAAATTGGTCAAGGAAACGGTGTCGAGGTGGCTATGGTGGTCATGGATCTCACTTTCATGGCTAATATTTCGGTAGATTAAGCTAAACTTAATCTTTTCTATCTTATCCTTGCTTCTGTAATCTTTTGTGTGGATCAGTTATTAATTGAAGAAAACCTTTTATCAAAGAAAAAGATGAATTAAAATAACTTTACCTCTAAATATACTTTTAAATACTATTATAGATTTGAAAGTAACAGAGAGTTGGAAATGCTTAGCGTTTTTTTTTAAAGTTGGATTTAGCAAAAGGTTAGTAATGATGTGATACATAAATGGAACTTCTACTAGGTTATTAACAAGTTGGTGAGAACTGTATAATAGTTTAACTAACAGTGACAATTGTATATAATATTTCGATAAGATCAGGTGCGAATCCAGCAGTGATTATTACTGGACACATGAAAGTTAAATACACTAAGTTTTCAATAAACTTATGGCTTCGCTCATAAGATAGCATCAAATTTTATAAGATGATGACAAATTGTTTTACTTTTGATATTCGAGCTGTTTGTAATAAGTAAAAAGATTGTCGAGGCTTTTGGACTTGTGCGTTGGTTCTTTATTATAAGCAAAGACATGTGGGGCGGGGGGGGTTTGCGTTTTCGGCTTTTCGGTGGAAGAGACTATACTGAAATAACTAATCTCCTTACCAACGCCCAGACCATCCTCTCAACTCTGAAGCTCGCTTCTTCTTATGGACGATATTTATTTACTGTAGTCAAAGTAGGAAATATAATCTCAAGTAAGATCATGAATGAAAGAAAATTTGTCATCTACTTTTAGTTTGGATTACATAATTTAAAGAACTTAGAGTTGACATGCTCGGAAATTGAATTAAGATTTAAGACATTTGTCTTTTTAAGTTCTTAGCGTATTTCATTTTTCTTTTCCCTTAAAATCATACAAAATGAACATACAAATTCATAACAAACCCATTTTTGTATTTATTACCTTTTTATAATTAATCATTTTGGAGTTGGTAAACCGCCTATTTACGCTTCTAAGACAAATTTTCCATAAGATGGAAAGATTGGTTCAGCTTTCGATTCAAACTAAAAAAAAGATACTGTTTTGAATCAATACACACAACATCTCCACTATGTCGCCATTACTTTGTGAGGAACCAATGTTCAAAGTTAATACTAATAAACAAATAATAATTTCAAAGAGGTTGACCGGACTACCTAAGCGATCACATCACATCGATCGAAGAAGAAGAAAAAAAGACAAAACCCCCTCAGAAACGAAACTCCGACAAGAACAAAGCTTTTGTTTCTGTAATGGAGATTTGAGGAAAGAAGAAGAAGAGATTGAATAAATGGTGGAGGGTTGGCGAAATGGGTTTCGAGAGGCGACGAATTCGAAGCCTCTGTTCGTGACGATCTACGCGACGGTGATCATCGGCGTTCTCGTCTCCTCCTTCTATGTCTTCTCTACTGTCTACTCTCCCACCAATGGCTCCACCTCCTGGCTCTCTTCTCCTCCTCTTCCCAGTAATCCCCCTATCTCTCTCTCTATGCATTTCACTGCTGTGGCCAATGGTTACTCTGTTTTAGCAAAACGCTTCAAAGTTTGGATCTTTATGTTGTTATGTTATTGAATTGTTTCAGTAAATCAAAATTGATGTCTGAACATTAAGTGAGATTTTTTCTGAAGGTTAGGTTCTCTAGTTCGAGCTCACCGTTGACCTTAAATCTCAAATGTTTGTTTGAAGCAATGTTTTTTTTGCTATAATCTGAGATGGGTTTTGACTTTTGGATCACTTTAGTTGATGATGTACTTGGATCTGCAATTAGTATGTCTGCAATTAGTATTTTAGTTCAGTTATCAAGGCTAAATGATCTTGCTTTGAGTATAAATCAATCTAACTAAGCAGTAGAATCTTAAAAGTTCGGTTATTTTTCATTATTATTTGTAGTTTCTGGCCGGATCCACAAACTTCCACAAGAGAATGCAACGTCTCAGTTACCAGTTGCACCACCACCACAACCAGAGGCACTTCCACCGCCACCAGAAGGCAAATCATCGGGTAAAATCTGGGTGTCTCCTCCTAAAGACAAGAAGATGCCACCTCTCGAGTCCTTCAAACTGACCAAAGAGCTGTTTGGGGAAAGAGTAAAAGATAACGTGATAATAGTCACATTTGGGAACTACGCTTTCATGGATTTCATCTTGACTTGGGTTAAACACTTGACCGATTTGGATCTCTCCAACATTCTAGTCGGTGAGAGCTTTCACTTACTAATGTGCTATCCTTTGTCCATCTTTCTGTAAGTTACTAACTTTATGTCAATAGGTGCGATGGATACAAAGTTACTAGAGGCTTTGTACTGGAAAGGCGTTCCGGTTTTCGACATGGGAAGCCACATGAGCACAGTTGACGTCGGTTGGGGCTCCCCTACCTTTCACAAAATGGGAAGAGAGAAAGTCATCCTCATTGATTCCGTCTTGCCTTTCGGTTACGAGCTTCTCATGTGTGACACTGACATGGTCTGGCTCAAGGTATACTAAACCACTACTCTTATATGTCTCTCTGTTATCTTCATTGAATCTGATGATTACTTTATGTTTAACAGAACCCTCTGCCTTACTTGGCACGGTACCCTGACGCTGATGTTCTGACATCAAGCGACCAAGTCGTTCCCACGGTGGTGGATGACAGCTTGGATATATGGCAACAAGTCAGCGCCGCATACAACATAGGGATCTTCCACTGGCGTCCAACGGAACCCGCCAAGAAGCTGGCGAAAGAGTGGAAAGAGATTCTCTTAGCAGACGACAAGGTCTGGGACCAAAACGGGTTCAACGAGATCGTCAGGAGACAGCTAGGCCCATCGGTGGACGGTGATAGCAGCAGCGGACTCTTCTACGCTTACGATGGTAGTCTCAAGGTTGGGATCTTGCCTGCTAGCATCTTCTGCAGTGGTCACACTTACTTCGTTCAGGCTATGTATCAGCAGCTCAGGCTAGAACCATATGCCGTGCATACCACGTTTCAGTACGCAGGTACCGAAGGGAAACGCCACAGGCTTCGAGAAGGGATGGTTTTCTTTGACCCGCCTGAGTATTACGATGCACCAGGAGGGTTCGTTTCGTTCAAACCGTCTATACCAAAGAGTTTGTTGCTAGATGGGAATCATACCGTTGAGTCACACTTTACACTCGTTAACCACCAAGTACGCATCTAACTAATCCTCTCTTGGGAGCTTATATGTGGCCACACTTCTAAATTATTCATTTTGGCAGATGAAACAGATCAGATCAGCTCTAGCTATTGCCTCTCTACTGAATCGTACGCTGGTGATGCCACCGATATGGTGTAGGTTAGATAGGCTTTGGTTTGGACATCCCGGTACTCTTGTTGGATCTATGACACGTCAACCTTTTATCTGCCCTCTTGATCATGTCTTTGAGGTAATGATGTCAATATATCTTCTCTGCAAGTGCCTCATAAGTAACACCGTGAAGAATCTCATTTTACAGGTCAATATCATGCTAAAGGAGATGCCAGAGGAAGAGTTTGGGCCCGGGATTGGTATCAGAGAATATTCTTTCCTAGATAATCCGTCGTTACCAAAACAAGTTAAAGAGTCATGGCTTGATGTTCAGCTTTGTCAAGGATGCGAGGCATCGAATATCACAAGCTCCTCGGGGGCGGCTCTTAAGTTCCCAAAGCGGAGCAATGAAGATACGGTAACTAAAGATCTCGCTGTTTTTTATGTTGGCTGGCTTAGTTAGCCTCATTGCTTTGTTTTTTTGGTGTTCACTTTCTTCAGTTCAAGGCGATTTTCTCTTCCTTCAACGATGTCAAAGTGATCAAGTTCTCTTCAGTTGAAGATGCTTTCACCGGATTTTCGGACAAGGCAAGTTAGATCTTTTGAACCGTGGAAACATTCGGACATGTAAGATCTTTAATTTATATATATGGTTTTGTTGCAGGGGAAAGAAGAGAGATTCAGAAGACGGGTAAAGAGATATGTAGGGATATGGTGTTGTGAGGAGAACAAGACTCCGGGACATATTTACTACGATATGTACTGGGACGAGAAACCTGGTTGGAAACCTGTTCCTCCACAGACACCAGAAGAGGACCATCCTCCTCTTTGATGATGCTGCGACCCACTCAGCTAGAGAAGCTTTTAAGAAGCAGAAACTATAGGCGATTTCTTAGATCACAAGGAATCTTAAGAGCTTTTTTTTTCTTTTGCATTTTCTTACAGCCTTTTACTACTGTAAAATTGAACCTTTCTTCTGTTTCTCTTTCTCTAATGTATAATCATGTTTTAATGATAGGTTTTGTACACGAAAAAAAAACATTTTCTCATATAATTTATCTATTTTATTCCAACAAATGGCTTATTTGATTTTGTAGTTTTACATAACAAAAAAACTTCACAAATATAATGAAGCATAATTATTCACGGGCCAGGTCCGGATGTGATGGGCCTGTCAAATACATTGGGATTCCTGACCGTAACCCAGCCCGTTTGAGCTAACACCAGGCGATTAGAGAAGGCCACGTTACCTACTTCATGCACACGTAAGACGTGTGATCCTCTCTCACTCTCCGTCATCGCCAAACACCATGGGCCCTCGCTGACCAAAACTCATCATCGCGCAAAAGGTGCTCCGTCAACTCACGGAGGAAACTTAACGTTCTAAACGCCGTCAAATATTCTTCCACTTATAAATAACCCACGGTCCTCTCTCCTCTGTCTCTCCCAAACATTACCAGGAGCTTCGTACCAGTTTTAAATATTTTGGGTTGTTCTCGTACATTAAAAAGGTATGATTTAAAAAAGATTTTCGTTGAATTGTTTTCATTAGCTTTGTTACTTCTTTTAAATATTTTTTTGTGTTCTTCAAATCATTCAAATAGTTTCTTTTGTTGGCGCTTTTTAACAGTTGCATTCTCCTTCGTTATCTCTTAAACCTCATTGATATTAACTTTATCACTTGTTTCAGTTTTTTTTTTTGTTTCGTGTTATGAATCATTCAAATAATTTCTTTTGTTGGCGCTTTCTAATAGTTGCATTCTCTTCGTTCTCTTAAAGTTAAACCTCATTGATATTGATAGATTTTTAACCGTCATTTTCTTAACATTAATGGCGATTAAATTTGCCATGATGAAAACAACTTTTCCTCCATTATGCTGACCAGAACACTCCTAACGAATCGAAGAATCAGTTTTTCTGGAAGTGTTTGTAAAATTTTGTCGATTTCGAAGTTCTCTTGGTAGTGATTACTGTTCATACTTTAACTTTTCCTATTATTCGATAGAAAATTAGGAAAAATTGTCGATATTCTGAATAAAAATAAATAAATAAGACATTCGTCGTCTGTTACATCGTCCTTTTGCTCCCGCATTGCCTGTAACGCTGCCAAATATCTGTAGCTTTTGAATTTTGATGGTCTATTTATAGAAACAGAGCTCAATTGCTTTATAAAGTATAAGTTTTTTTTATATATTATATAAAATATAAAGTAAAGTTTTTTTTTGTGCACATATAAAGTAAAGTTTAGTTCCTCAAGTTTCAGATAAACACACTTAACCTGCAGACATCGATACAAAAGGTAATCTATATCATAACCTCATACTTCAATTATTAAAAAAAAAACCTCATACTTCACTTTTTAATATTTCATCGAATAATAATATCTGACCTGAGAAAATATTTAACATTTCATTTGGGGTTTTCATTGAAGAGTTAATTCGTGAAAGTCCTTTCTTCTTCGATTCTTGCTTCACCCTTTTTTATTTTATTTTCTCTATTTCTGTTGTCTCGGCTCATTTTTCTGGACACGCATGATGATCAGATTATCAATTGAAAGCTTACTCTATTTTTCTTGGTGTTTTAGCTCTTTTTTGTCTTCAGACACGTGACTGGTAAAGATTACATTGTGAGGTTGCAAATATTTTTTTTTATTAGTGTCTCTTTCTTCAGCTTTAATTAGATGTATACGAGGGATCAGGAGAAAACATATTAATTTGTTTTTTTCTTACTTCTAGCACTATCTTATATTTTTCTTATGCATAGAAATATATTTAGAATATCAGAAACGGCTGCTCCAGGAGCGAAAGAAACATTCTTTGAAACTTTTAATTCGTGTGTGAGGAAGGATGGGGTCTTTAATTGGTATTGCTGCACAACAAAGCATCACCAAACTCAATTTATCCCTTTTTATTTAGACCACTTTCTATTTAAAAAAAAATCAGAAACTAAATATTTATAATTTTTAGACCATCGCTTGTCTCTATCAAGTTCATCTTCAAACTATTTTATTATAATTCTACAGATAAAAAAATTGATCTACTCAGGTTCTTGGACAATCCTATAACTTTTCTCTGTTGGGAGTCCTTTCCTCTGATCCCCAAGTTAATCTTTTGAACTCTTTTGTATTTATCAAGATTATTGCCCTTAATAATGAATCTTCGTACCAACTAGGAGTTGACATATTGATTAAACTCTTATATCATTTAGTAGGGATCTAAAAAGTTCGCATGTTTGATTTTTGTTGGAAAGAATCTACTTTCATTTTTCCTTTTTCTGATCAATGAATTTACTTTCATAAACAGAATTAATTAACATGGTTTGTACTACACCAACAAATCTTCTTACTCTTCAATCAAAATAAAATAATAGCATTGAACCTTCATATCTTATTTTCTTTAAAATAATATCTTTTAAATTAGTATCCCTTTGAGCTCCTTAATTTCTTGAAAATATTTTAAACAATACCATTTCTTAATATTTATGGGAGTTAAAGTTTAAACTACATAAAAATCATTGTGTCGTTCGAGTGGTGGTGATCTGAACATATTTCTTTAAACAAATTTATCCATATTTTTTTAATTTCATGTCCGTACCATTCGATCCAAATGCTTACTACATCCCTTTTGATTATTGAATTTTCACCAACTTTACATTAGTTGAGTTGCTTATCCTATGAATTAATTAAGCCCTACTCTTATTGATATCTGATTGTAGGTAACTACTGTCTAGCATTTCTTAACATTTCATTTCTTTCTGTATCCATCTTTATCTATGAGTAGTGGTTTCCTTGTGATGTTTGTAACGCACTGTTTATATGGTATATAGGGCTTAACAGGCAGAGTGCATAAAGAAGAGTCCAAAGATGTTTACTTGCATAAACTGTTCTAAAATGGCTGACAGAGATGAAGAAAACGAAGATGGAGCCCGTGGGAGCACCACTCCCAACACTAAAGATGCTGTTAAAAGCCTAACTGCACAGGTATCTATCTATTTATCTATCTATCTTAAGATCTATCCTTGTGCTCTTTTCACTTTATTTTGCTGCGTATGTTCTAATGCTTTGAGCCTTTTCAACTGTTTAACACTTGAGATGACAAAAGGGGTTAAAGTATATAAATGTTTACTGTTAAAAGAGTTCATATTAGGCTATAAAGTACAAAAGTATAGAGTTTTGAGTTCACAAGATAGTTAGAGGTTACTGTTGTTTAAGGCTGTGTATGTTACAGAAAAAAGTAGGATCTTTAGACAAGATTTTATGTTGATGCTACATCTTTTCCTAGATACTCTTGCAAATCTATCTTTAATAGGTGTGTCAGTGTTTTTTTTCTTCTCCTCTGTATGTGACTGACTAGACATAAAATGGAGCAACAGTTAGTACAACAAATCAAAACAAATCTAGCAACAATCTCAGAATCCTATTTCACATTGAATAATAGCATTACGGCTGATAATTTACCTGGATGTTATTTTACTAAGATATATTGAAAAAGGTTTAATGGAGTCATGCCTAGTTGAACATGATCTTTGCTTGTTATTGAAGATTGATCTATACTTTCCTATAATAAGCTCTAGTGGATTCTTGTCAAGGCATGATGAAAAAAAAATTGTAGGAGGGGACAACTATATAGTAGTATACATCAAAAGAATCAAACTGTTATGAACTATTTTTTATGTTTCAAATTATAGTCACACCTTTTATGAATTATGATAGTGGACTCCTGTTTGTTACCTGTTCTGTCCAACAATATGGTGTTGGCAGTTCAATGTTCACCTGGTATCATGTTTTGTGTTTAAGATTTTTGACTTCTTGGGTTGGGTACGAATGCTATGCAGATCAAAGCTATGGCGTCGAAGTTCTCTGGCACTTCTAAACAGTCCAAGCCACCCTCCGGCTCCTCAAGCAGCAACTTGAGGAAAGAGCTGAGGAAGTATCCGGATTTCGATACTGCATCGGATAGTGTTCCATACCCTGATATGGGTAGTGGAAGCACGAGTTCCACTCCTGCTTGGGACTTCCCAAGCTCCTCTCACCATCAGGTTGAACAGGCAGATTCAAGATTCACATCAATGTATGGCGGTGAACGCGAATCCGTCTCTGCTCAGTCGTGTGATGTGGTACTAGAGGATGACGAGCCAAAAGAGTGGGTGGCTCAAGTAGAGCCTGGTGTTCACATCACATTCGTCTCACTTCCCAGTGGAGGAAATGATCTTAAACGGATACGTTTCAGGTAATACGCACTCTTGACAATATGTTTGTTGTATTCTTGTAAAAGCGGCTATAGGTTTTCTGTTTAAGTAACCATCATATGTTCTGTTCCATGTCGGTTTACTTAGTTTTGTCTGTTACTACTTTCAGTTTATGACATACAATGACTCTAATGAAGCTAACGGTTTACTTGTGTCTTTGTTGAAGCCGGGAAGTGTTTGACAAGTGGCAAGCTCAGAGGTGGTGGGGTGAGAACTACGACAGAATAGTTGAGCTTTACAACGTTCAAAGATTTAACCAGCAAGCCCTTCAAACCGCTGGTAGATCCGAAGACCAGGTAAAATCATCAATCTCATAACGATTTTGCAATGATAACATTAGTTGTTCTTTCAGACAAGAATGTCCTTGTGTGTGGATGTTTCTTGATCCCCAAGAAAGAGAAGGTTGATGAATAATCTCAACTTGTTTCTTCTTCAGTCGCAGAGAGATTCAACTTACACAAGAATCGAAGCAGCAAGAGAAAGCAGAGACTGGACTCCAAGAAACAACTACAGGCCTCCAGGTGGAAGCAGTATCCCACATCACTTTTATGGACCTTCAATGGACGCAGCACGAGCCACCACCTCATCTAGGGACGAACCGCCTTCCATCAGTAACGCTAGTGAGATGCAAGCAGAGTGGGTTGAAGAGGATGAGCCAGGGGTTAACATTACCATTAGACAGTTACCAGACGGAACCAGAGAACTACGCCGTGTCAAATTCAGGTAAACCTAACTCTTTTAGATGATAACTTGATCACCAAGTTAACTCTATCCAATCACTAAACTAGATAACCGGTTCCTTTTTAGCTTTTAAACCCTAAACGTTTTTTTAACCCTAAACGTTAACCAAACCAAACCGGGTGTTTGCAGTCGGGAACGGTTTGGGGAAGTGCATGCAAAGACATGGTGGGAGCAGAACAGAGACAGAATACAAACACAATACCTCTAACTAAGTGGAGGTAAAAAGAGAGAGACCAATACTTAATCTTTTTTCTTAACACAGATAAGGTAATTTGGAACTGAAGGAAACTTGTGTGGCTTGTGATGCAAGTTACAATGTTAACATTCAATATGATTTGGTTTTGTTTCTTACACAGAATTAAAAAAGAGCGCGCGTAGACCAGCATTGGTTCTTAGATATTACCGGATGCTTTGCATTCTTCTAGTATATTAAGCATGTGTCGTTCTGGTGCACTGAGCGAAGGCAAGAATCGACGCTTGGGATTGCATTGGCTAGTCACTGATAGTTTTTCCATTGAGCCATCAGGTTCTGTAGGACCACCACAGCTAGTTCCCACAGATTCTACTACATCCGTTCCATCTTGAGCAATCGCCAAGTCCCCTCGTCTCCTCATGGACGCCGACACTCTCTCTTTCCATATTCTCCCATCCTGTGCGACAAAACGATCACAAAAAGAGCGTAAAGCTCTCTGTAACACTCCTATCTTTGCATTAGTAAACCATAACTATTTTTTCTTTTCTTTTCTTGGAACTTCAAGAAACATATGAATGAAGATCATACATTGAGAATGGATGGCTCCGGGAGTGGGCATTGGATAGGTTGATCATTGTCCAAGGGCTCGATAGGGTGTTCCACTGGTTTAAACTCTGTTGCTACTTCGATCCCATGAGTTGAACCAACAAGTTCAGTAATACTTTGAGGCAATGCTTCCCTCATATCCTGATCATAAGACAAGATTAATGTCATCTGTGTTATTTATAAGAAGAGAAATAAAGAATCCTAGATTCAAGTATAGCTTAAAATCACTTAAACGGAATTATGTTACATAAGCAGATTATGGATACAGATAATGTTGTGGCTTGAACTAAGGAAAGGAGCTCAAAATTTTCATCTTGAAAAACAGAAAACAAGCAACTCTTAGCATGTAATCATCAACTCTTAAAATTTCCCCACCGGTTTAGAGCCTAAACTGTAAGCTACTCAAGAAGATCAGAGCAGGAAAATGACAGAAAATCTGAAAGAGGGCTTAACCGAAAGAAAAACAAATATAATGGAGAAGAATCATACTAAGGAATCCTTTTGAACATAAACTCAAGCACAAATAAACAGAACAACAGCCTAATGTTCCATATAACTTATAGCTTAGAGAGCCCCATGAAACATGTACTGGAATAAGACAAGAAAATAGAGGAGAGAGAGCTTACGATGGCACTTTGTGTTCTTCTATGGCCACTTCTACCAACAGAAAATCTGGAGAAAATACCAACCATGGTAGTGAATTTTAATAGATGATTCCTTCTTGAGTCTTTGGACTTGTTCTTTCCCTGAAATACTGAAAAAGTAACACAGTATAGTAAAGAAACTTGTGCTAAGAGTATAAGATTCTCCAAAGCACCAAAGCAGAATAACAAAAGCAGCCACAAAGCTCACTTCTTTAAGTCTCAAGAATAGTATTGATGATAAATGCTTTTGTAGCTCTTTAAGGTTAAAGCTTTGCTTGGCTTCAACCGATTCTTGCTTGTGGATTTATTTCTAGTTTTCCATCAACTTTTCTTGGCAAAATTTTCATATAATTGATGATATATTGGCTTATAAAAATGAAATACTCCACTTATTGGCTATATAAGAACTGCCATGTTTTCTGGTTCAGCTATATTAAACTTTTAAAGAATAAAGTAATCATTAGATTCACATCGAGAAAGCTACACATCAAACTAGTTGTTGGGTTTACTTAACGTATCTAAATCATAATTTAGAAAGGATTCTTAACTTAAGTCTGACACTATTTTGTCGTGTTGTTTTTGTTGATTACATTTAGAATAATTATTTCAGAAAAGTATAAGGAATCTTTTACCAGTCGCGTGGTCAAATCCAAGTTTTTTCACTACTTTATTCATTACATAATTAAAAACAAAATCTTGATTAAAAATACACTAAAATCTTTTAAATTAAATATAAATACATTAATTTGGGCTTAAATTATATGTTTTTTCTTGAAAAAGCTTAAGTTATATGTTTCAGGGTTTAAATTCAAACTTTCTGAAGTTAAGGTTGTTGATTTCAACTCTAAAATCTAGTTTTAGTATATTGTATGTTGAAAATGTTGAGATCTAGGATTCAAAATTATATTATTTTATTAAGTAAAAAATAATATATTGGTTATTTTTCAGTTCAGTTATTAACCTATTAATTACCCTATTTAAAGCAAAAAAAAAGGAAATCAATTTTTGTTGAAGTTTTTATTTCCTTTTTTCAAAACAGACTTTCCTTTTTTAACTTAACTAGACTATTTTGAATATGGAAATCCTTAAAAAGCCCTATAAATAAGATTGTAGGAGATAATTTTATTCCTTAACCTCACATCTTTGGCTTTCATATTCACCGTCTCACCACGCAGTAAAAATATGAACCTCCGATAATTTTAATGGGGCATATTTGTTTTTAAAAAAATTTTAGTATTGATAAATAAATAAATTTTGTGGATTCTTTTGTTAAAAGATTATCTATTATGCATTTTTACTTAGAATAAGATTTGTTGGACTTTTCAACAATATTTATGAATTTGTTAAAAATTAAATATATAAGTAAATTTATATTTTATACGATAGTAGACTATGGAATTTGATTTCTCTAAATAAAAAATTTATGTTGTTTTTATACTGTTTTATGGTCTTGATAAATTATGTATAAAGTGTTGACAAAAAAAATTATGCACAAGATGTTGACAAAAAAAAAATATGTATACGGGCATAATTTTAAATTTGGACTAGGGCAATATAAAAGATTAGTCCGGCACTGTACGTGATCGCCACTGTTGGGATTGTGAAAGCCCATGTCCAACTCTATTTATCCGATTAGTATGATATTCTCCACTTTGGGCCTTAATGGCAAGCCCGCATGGATTTACTTTTGGTTTTTATTCCAAAAGGCCTCGTACTAATTAGAGTTGGACATCTATTTATATATTAGACTTTACTTTGTCTAATATCCAATGTGGGACTTAGATTGACATCTCACATTCTCCCCTTCAAATTAAGAACCACAACTCATCTCTTGTGTGTTTCCTAATCACATGGCTTTCCTTTGAGAATGCTTCTCCCACAACATCACATCACAGGTTCTATGATCTTATGACGTTTCTACAAACAGACCTTCTATTTTTCTTTTTCTACCCGTTCTTACTTAAAGGGTATTTTGGTCTTTTGCATCTCTTCGTCAAACCGCTCTGATACCAATTGTTGGGATTGTAAAATCCCGTGTCCAACTCAATATTATCCGATTAGTACGATATTCTTAGTTTGAAGGAGAGAATGTGAGATGTCAATCTCAGTCCTTATATACCTCCGCGAAAACCTCCAACTTTGTGTTTTCGCCGGCGTCAATCAACGTCGTCCTCAGCTTCCTCGCCGCCAAGTCTGGCGGCCCCACCTCAAATCATATTATCTCTTTACTACAAGCTTCTTCGATTACCGAGCTTAACGCCGTGTCCTCCAAGATAGTAACCGACGTACTAGCCGACAGCACTGCGAGTGGCGGTCCAACTATCTCAGCAGCTAACGGCGTCTGGATCGACAAGTCTCTCCCTGTCGATCGTTCTTTTAAAAATCTCATAGAGAATTCGTATATAAGGCTGCTTTTAACCTAGTTGATTTTCGCACAAAGGCTGATGAAGTGGTTGAAGAAGTGAATGCATGGGTAAAGAATCAGACAAGAGGACTCATCACTGATCTCCTTTCACGAAGCTCTGTTTCTCCAGAGACTGATCTCATATTTGCTAATGCTCTCTTCTTCCATGGAAGATGGGATGAAGAATTTGATCCATCGTTGACTCAAGACTCGGACTTTCACCGTCTCGATGGAACTACCCTACGTGTGCCTTTCATGTCCGCATACGCCTCTTGCAAACACCGTCTTGAAGTCTACCAAGGTTTCAAAGCCATTCAGTTACCATACAGAGGAGGAGGAAGCCAAGACAAACGTTGTTTCTCGATGCTAATCTGTCTCCCTGATGAAAAACATGGGTTGCATGCAATGCTGGAGAGAATAGCTTCTTGTCGTGGATTCTTGAGCGGCGAAGGAGACATTCGTGGGGAGTATGCAGATGTTGGACAAGTTAAGATTCCAAAGTTTAAATTCGGTTTTGATTTCGATGTGTCGGAAGCTCTCAAGGGTTCGGGTTTGGAGACGCCGTATGATCAGATTGTCCATAAGGCTTGCGTTGAGGTTGATGAAGTGGGAACGAAAGCTGCAGCTGCTACCACTCTAGCAGGGGGTTTTGGCTGTTGTCGTCCACAAAAGAAGTACGACTTCGTGGCTGATCATCCGTTTCTCTTCCTTGTCAAAGAATACACAAGCGGTCTGGTTCTGTTCCTTGGTCAAGTTCTTGACCCTTCGATGCATTAAGTTTGCGTCCAAAGTTCTTGTACCTGTTCACGTGTAATTTTTGGTTAGCTGCGTTCTGTAATAAAACTAGGCTTGACACATGTAATATCAACGTTTGCTGTAAATGCTTAAAATTTTGGCATATATGAATATACAACGAAATATTCTTGGTGATGAAAATGTTTGACATGAGGTGCTTTTCTCTTTATCATGATCAGTGGCCGATGTATAAACAAATTCAAAAGGGTCAAAAGGGTCAAATATATATATATATATATATATATATATATATTTCACAATAAACAAGAGAGTCAAATCCTTAAAATATATTAATGTTGTAGGCTTATATTAAACTAAATTTAAGAATTGATAGGGGTATAACTGACCCCTACTCCTTCATCGCCTCTGGCACTGATCATGACGAAGAGATTCAATAGAATAGAAACATCTATGTTAACCAAGTGGCAGAATATTGAACTTTTTTTTGTCAACTGATGAAGAGATTCAAAAGAATAGAAACATCTATGTTAACTAAGTGGCAGAAACCAAAGCAGGAGGAACAGAAGCAAGATCAAACACCCAAGACTCTCTTACAAGCTCCAGATTGATCTTCCGGCAGCTTCTTGGCCGGAATCTTATGAGATAGCAAGGCCGTAACCTTTTGGTCATGTCTTCTTTGTAGTTGTCGTTCAACTCTTCTTGGTTTTGTAGCGAAAAAATAAACAAAAAACTCTTCTTGGCTTTGAAAATTCATATAACTGGTGATAGGTGTTGGATATGGATCTAGCACAAAGCCCATTATTATGCTAGACCTAAAATCAGGTTCGGCCTATTAACAAATTGGTGATTCCACAAGGAAACAAAGCAGTACTTTCACTATAAAAGAGAGATATCAGAGCCACAGAAAGGACATACTAAAAAGGTCAGAGACCACCAGAAGTCAGAGACAGCCACCTCTCTCCACCTGAGCGAGTTAGTCTCCGACGACCACCGGAAAACGCCATCTTTAAAAGTCCGAGACGACCTCTTCTCACCAGAACGAACTCGTCTCCGGCGACTAGGAACATTTGTAAAGAGAATCTGTTTAGACGATCTCGCTTAGACGATCTCTTTAAGTTCTTGTAATTTCCGAGCTTGTTATTCTTGACTCTTAACACGAAAATCTCCACCTCATTCACTTTTTTTATTATACTACCCCATTGACCGGATATGGAAACAACAATAGGCTTATAGAAAGAAAAAAAAGAAATGATCCCCTCATTGGCTGATAAGAACAGTTATGTTTCTAGTTCAGCTATATTAAAATTTACAGAATAAAAGTAATCATTAGATTCACATCGAGAAACCTACAAAGCAAACTACTAGCTGGGTTACTTAACGTATCTTAAATCATAATTTAGAAAGAGTTTTTAACTTACGTCTACACTGTTCTGTCTTATTCCTTTTCTTGATTACAATTAGAATAATTAAATTCAGAAAATTATAAGGAATCTTTTAAGGAATCTTTTCTTGATTACAATTAGAAAGAGTTTTTAACTTACGTCTACACATGTTACATGGTAAATTAAATTCGTTATTTTATTTATTAGGATAATTAGAGACAAAATTTTGATCAAAAATAAACTAAATATTTGAAATTAAATAAAATACACTACATTGCGATATATATTTCCAGTTTAGATTCAATTTTCTTAAGTTAAGGTTTAGGATTCCAAGTCTAAAGTCTAGTTTTTAGCATATGTTAAACAATTAAGATATAGGATTTAAATTTGGATTATTGTGTTAATGCAGATATTAACTTATTATTTACCCTATCTAATGCATAAAAAGGAAGTGAACTTTTATTTTAGATTTTTCCCTTTTTCAAAAATATTTTTCCTTTTTTAATTTTAAGTAAAATATTTTGAGTTTGGAAAATTTTATAGGGTATATCAGAAGCACTATAAATAAGATTGTGGGAGATAAATCTTTTTACCTAATCCCACATCTTTGGCTTTCATATTCACCGTTTCACCGCACCGTAAAATATGGACCTCCGAAAATCAGTAGGGAAGCAAAACGAGCTCGCTCTTCGTGTGGCTAAGCACGTGATCGCCACCACCCCCGGCGCGAAAACCTCCAACCTCGTGTTTTCTCCGGCGTCAATCAATGTCGTCCTCAGCTTCCTCGCCGCCAAGTCAGGCGGATCCACCGCGGATCATATCCTCTCTTTACTACAAGCTTCTTCGACCAATGAGCTCAATACCGTCTCCTCCAAGATAATAACAGACATCCTCGCCGACAGCACCAGAAGTGGCGGTCCAACTATCTCAACAGCTAACGGCGTCTGGACCGAGAAGACTGTCCCTGTCGAGCCTTCTTTTAGAAATCTCATAGAGAATTCGTACAAGGCTGCTTTTAACCTAGTTGATTTTCGCACAAAGGTTTTTTTTTTTTCCCGACAACCTTAACTCTTATGTCTGAAACCAAAACCAAACCACATAGATTTTCTGTTTTTTTTTTTTTTGTTTTGATAATTTTTTTTTGTTTGTTTTGGTTTTGATAGGCTGATGAAGTGGTTGAAGAAGTGAATGAATGGGTTAAGAATCAGACAAGAGGACTCATCACTGATATCCTAGGCTCTGTTCCTCCACAGACTGATGTCATATTTGCTAATGCTCTCTTCTTCCATGGAAGATGGGATGAAGAATTTGATCCATCGCTAACTAGAGACTACGGCTTTCACCGTCTTGATGGACCTAAACTACGTGTTCCCTTCATGACCGCATACGACTCTTACAAACACCGTCTTGAAGTCTACCAAGGTTTCAAAGTCCTTGAGTTACCATACAGAGGAGGAGGAAGCAACGACAATCGTTATTTCTCGATGCTAATCTGTCTCCCTGATGAAAAGAATGGGTTGCATGCAATGCTGGAGAGAGTAGCTTCTTGTCTTGGATTCTTGAGCGGCGAAGGAGACATTCGTGGGGAAGATGCAGATGTTGGAGTAGTCAAGATTCCAAAGTTTAAGTTTGGTTTTGATTTAGATGTGTCGGAAGCTCTCCAGGGTTTAGGTTTGGAGACTCCCTTGGAGAAGATTGCCCACAAGGCTTGCGTTGAGGTCGATGAAGTGGGAACGAAAGCTGCAGCTGCTACCGCTGTACGTTGTTGTGCCGGCCTTACTATGCCTCGGAGGAAAAAATACGACTTCGTGGCTGATCATCCGTTTCTCTTCCTTGTCAAAGAATACACAAGCGGTCTGGTTCTATTCCTCGGTCAAGTTCTTGATCCTTCTATGCATTAAATTTGTTTCCAAAGTATTACTCCCTCTGTTGTATCATTTAGAATTTGGCACATGGATTAAGTCTTGAGAATAATGGAGTGTTTTATGAGGACATCTGCTTTCGGCTTACATTGGCTTTGGTTAGATATGTGTTCTGTAATAAAACTAGGGTTTAACACAAAATATCAACGTTTGCCGTAAATATTTAATTTCGGCATATATGAAAATATACAATTAAATAATCTTGGTGATAAAAAAAAAGTTTGACATGAGGTGCTTTGTTACTCTTTATCATGATGAAGAGATCCAAAAGAAAAGAAGAACCATGTATGTTTTTACTAAGTGACAGAAACCAAATCAGGAGGGCACACAGAAGCAAAGATCAAGCACCCAAGACTCTCTCACACCATCTCCAGATCGATCCTCCTGCAGCTTCTTAGCCGGAATCTGATGAGAGAGCAAGGCGGCAACATCTTCCTTGTCAATCCACCTGACCGAATTACACCCGTAATCCCGTCTCTTGAACAAGCTCTCATCATTAACCTTCTCCAAATACGCCACACAACAACCCATACGCATCGCAACCCTCTCGCAGTTGACAAGATGAGAGAAGAGTTTCACATGCTCCTCGATCAAAGCTTTATCTTCTGAAACACGGAACCTCCCACAAGAGCTGTTCTTCATCATCCAAGAGATGAGTTTCTCGCTCTCGTAATCCAACCAGCTTATCCACACCTTGAAAGGGCTCACAGAGACGACTTCAGTTACCAAACAGTAACTCCGAGGCAAGTTGTCATCACCACCGCCATCGTATATCGCCCAAACCTGCCCTTTCTTGAAGCTCCTCGGCATCCTCTCTTTATCAAAATCAAAATCAAAATCCTCGTCTTCCATGTAGGTTTCTTGATTCCACTTGCTAAGATCCCTCTTCCTATCAGTGCGTGGCACGTACTCCAAATCCACTACCTCACTTAACTCCTTGTGGTTAGTCTTCTTCTTATTACTTTTCAGTTTATTTCTCTTGAGCACTGATTGCATTTCTGCTAAAGTCATCATCTCTTCATCCAAACTCTGAGATGCATTCAAAGCTTCTGCTTCCTCCACTCTCCTCAGACTTTCACCAACGCTCTTCCTCCTCCTACTATAAGTTATGATCTTGGAAGCACAAGCTCCATCTTCTTCCTTTGCCTCAAAATTCTCCTTGCAAACGGTCGAAAACGTCGACGTTTCGTCACCACCACCATCACAAGCACCAATCTCGCCCTGAATCCTAACCCTCAGCTTCTTATCGTACTCACTTCTCCTAACCTTATCTTCCAAAACCTTAAAAGCCTCACTCACAAGCCTAAACCCTTCCTCGCACCCAACGTACGGATTCTTATCAGGACGCAGCAACAGAGCTAGCTTCCTATACTGCTGCTTTATGGTACTGAAGTGAGAGAAAGGCTCTACCTTTAGAATCTTGTACCACTCTTGAGTATCTTCTCCGGGGGAGGCGGTGACCATGGAGGATACGCCTTCCGTGTCAGGAGACAAGGTGAGGGCTTTACGCGCGTGATTAAGAGCTGACGCCAGGTCGCCGGAAGTGAATGAAGATTCCGCTAGGTTTTTGTGGTGCGCTGCCTCGTTTACGGTGTCTGGGTCTGGTTCCGGAGCTGCCACTGCGGTGGAGACAGGAGACGACACAAAGACAGACAAAAAGACTTCGACTTTGAAAGAGGCCTAAACAGAGCTAGCTGTGTTTCTTCTTCATTTCATTTCTAAACCGTTAAGTCTTTCTTTACTTATATTTCTCCCCCGCTTTGTTTTCAAATTCTCTCTTGTGCCTTGGATAATCGTGGATAACTTCACCATGTGTTGTTTCTTCTGGGATGGGCTGATTAAACATGTGATTGGTCGGGCCTAAAGCCCGTTACAGGTCTAAATTCTGAAACGATGTCGTTTCTATTAGTTTTGGTCAACAACAAAGTTTTTTACATTCGGGTTATGGTTGAACCGCGTAAATCAAACCGGCATAGTTGACCCCAAAAAAAAAGGTGTTTAATAAAAGAAGGGATTATTATTAAGGCCTTTTGTGCACGCAAATTACAAGGAACCGCCGACTTATACTTATAGATTTGTCGCCGGAGAGACAGTACTATATATATGTCTTGTCTTCTTCCAAACACTATTTCTCTCTTCGTCCTCGCCGTTTTAGGGTTTTCGTTCCTCCAATCATCTCTTGTTGTTTGCAATAGCAGAGAACCCTTACCTTGCGATCTTTCTCTGTGAAGAAGAATTCATTACAAAGGTTCCTTCTTTATTTTTCTGTCTAAATTTGTCGTTATTCTACCTTTGGTGCTCCTCAATTTTATCTTTGATTCTGTGAATTGCTGTTTCTATAAGTCGATGCTTTTTTTTTTGGTTATAAATCGACAATTTTGCTTTCAATGTTTTTTTTTTCTGAAAAAAATTTAACAATTGTTCAAAAAAAAAAGAAGAAAAGATTTAACAAAATCTTCTTGTGAGTGTCTTCTGGGTGAGAATGGTTTCGTGTTATTCTGACGTGTTTTGATAGTTTATTGTGTTATAAACCAAACTATGCATGTCTAATATTTAGAACATCCCACAATTGAAATTGTGTTTGAGTTAGGATCTGCGTTTGTTTTGTCTTGTTCTTATTGCTTAAGTTGTTATTGTCCAATACGAACAAAGAACGCTAACATAATCATGACAGCTTTGGATAAAAGTCCTGTTATATGTTGGTCTGTTTCAGCTATTGAAGGGTGGAATTTTTGGTTTGTATTGTCGTGCAGGAACACGTTTGTGGAAAAATAAAATAAAACTGGAGAAAAAGAGTGACATCTCTTCTCTGTTTACTTTTACTTTTCTAAGACACAAGGCACCAAAAATGATGACAAGTCAGCCTGGTTAGTCTCAACCTTCTCTGATAAGTTTACCCCATATATATACTCTTGGATTAGTTATTGTATTTGCTATTTTCCACGTCTTTGTTTGATTTCTTTGTTTATGGAGGTATGCTGGTATCTTTTGTACTTCAGTGTGCGTTTTTCTTTATTAACATCTTCTCGCCTGTTGAGTCACACAGTCCCAATTTTTTCTTAAATCGTTTCTATATCTTACTGTGACATTTTTTTCCTCTCTTATAATCTCTACGGTTTGTTGTATATAGTGGCCTGAACCATCCATTTTACTATATAATATTTGCATACTGAATCTGTTCTCCTCATGTTGTACTACCTTTGTCTCATCAGTGTTGTTTCTTCTGAGCATGATGTTACTTTCTGATGGTGTTTGTTATCAGTGCCTTTAGTAGTGATGTGGGTTACTGCATGATGCTAGTCTTTTTTTTTTTTCAAGGCTTCTTTACTGTAGTACTATGAGGTTATTTCCTCTTGTGAAACCTTGTATGCTTATACACGGTCACTGTTGGTTGTCATATCTGACGCACATACCCCTTCTTCTTGCAGATTTTTTCCATGATGATGATGTTGTTTTGCAATCTTCAGGACTGCTAGAGATTTAGTGTTCGCTGAGTTCCTCCTGTTCAAGGTTTTACGTTTAGCGTTGTTAGCAGATAGAAATGGAACCCAACATCGTCAAGGTATCGGATAGTAGTTTTAAAGATAAACTTGAAAAAAAGAGAAAGCATCCCGCGTACTTTACTTCATACGATTCTGGAAGGTCAGTTGCAAAGCTGCAATGCGTGCTCTTACCCAACGAAAAGCTTGATAAAAGGAGAAGACATGATGGTGGAAACAAAGTTAATGCTACTGAGAATCTCTCTGGGAAGTCTCTGGTCAGATACTACTCTTACTTCAAGAAGACGGGAGTCCCAAAGCGAGTACTGTTCTACGAGAACGGTGAATGGACTGATTTGCCTGAGCATATTATTTGCACCATCAGGAATGATCTTGAAGCAAAGAGAGCTGCGATCGAGGTGAACTGTTACGGTCGCCATTTTGTTCTTGATTTCTTACAAATGCATCGACTGGACTTGGGAACTGGTGTTAAAACACCCCTCGCATGGATTGACATTGCTGGGAAATGCTTTTTCCCTGACAGCGTGGGAAGAGACTGTAGAGAAGAAGAAGATCATGGTCAATGTGAGATCAAGCTGCACCTCGAAATCGATATCAACGGTGGGAAATCACCGAAGCTGAAGTTGAACAGTAGTGATAGCTGCAGCCTTGAGCTTGATGATGATGATGATGATGCTGTCCAGAGGCGGGACGAGACGGAAGCTAGTATGTTCTCTGGTGTCAAGCCTGCTGAGGAGGAAGAACTTGATGTAGACGCTGTCAAAGAGAAGTTTGTTTTAGGTATGGCCGCTCTAGGACATGTAGAGCTGCTCGATGCGTATAAGTTTTCAGGTGACGTCGCCAGAGATCGTCAATCTCTTTTCAAGAAACAAGCCGACGTCACTAAGCTGAGCCGAGGAGATGCCAACGTTAGATACGCTTGGCTTCCTGCGAAGAAGGAACTGTTATCTGCAGTGATGATGCACGGACTTGGTGTGTGTGGAGAGTTGATCAAAAAGTCAAAGTATGGTGTTGGTGTTCACTTGGCTGCTGCAAACTGCCCTTACTTCAGGTTCTTCTTTCTCCCTCATATCTTTATTGTTTAGTTTTTTTTTTCTGTTTAAGCAAATGTGAAAGATGTTGTTATAACAGTGCGACACATTGTGATGTTGATGAAAACGGTGTGCGTCACATGGTTTTGTGCCGTGTGATAATGGGGAATATGGAGCCACTTGGTGGTGATAGAGCTCAGTTCTTTACTGGTGGAGAAGAGTATGATAATGGAGTAGATAATGTGTCGAGTCCGAAGCATTATGTTGTCTGGAACATGAATATGAACACTCATGTTTGTCCAGAATTTGTAGTTAGCTTCAAGCTGTTGTCTATCCCCAATGCTGAAGGTGATTTCTCCTTCACATAATCATTTCCATAAAAAAAAAAAAAATCTACTGATGACGCATTGAATGGGAGACAGCATATAGATCTTGCTGAAGAACAGCTTACTTGGACCCGTGTCGTTTTTGTGACCTCTGGGGATAGTATTAACACACTTCATCATCCCGGAGGTCTAGTGAGATGTTTCATGGCTGAATGCATATGAATATTTCAACCATCTCATTCTTGTTTTCTGCTAGTAGTTAAAATTCTAGATTACATATATACTGTTTTTGCAGGGAATTTACTTTCTGCTACTCAGAGTAAGCATGAGAGTTCAGGGCTCACTTTGGAAGGAACCAAAGGATCTCCCTCCAATGTGAGTTTTAAATGTACATGAGGAACTCTCTCAAAGGGTCAGTGTGTATTGGGACTTGAAACATGAATGCTTCTCTGCTTGTTTGTTTTGAAGCAGGGGCTAGGAAGCGGAAACAACAGTGCAGGTTCCAGCACTAGGAAGCCCAGCTCTAATTTGATGCCTTACCCTCTGCTCTTCAATGCAATCTCAAGCAAAATTGATCCGAAAGCCATGGACTTGATCACTGCTTATTACCAACAACTTAGGGTATGTAGTAGTAAAGATTTATTCTGAGTTCTTGCTTCTTTTTACCCACATGTCATTTACCAAACCTTATGTCCTCTTGACAGGAGAAGAAGCTATCTCGAGAGGGATTTTCGAAGAAGCTGCGGATGATTGTTGGAGATGATGATCTGCTGAGAACCACCATTACAGCTCTTCAACGCTTGCCACACCCTGCTATTAAAATGGAACCGATCACAAGTGGCTATTAAAGATGGAGTTAGAAAAATGTGTCGACTTCTTTGTGCTGTCTTGACTTTATAATAAGATTAAGACAAGGAACTTGTTCCTTTTTTAGTTTTCTCTTTGTGAAACAAATCTCCATTGTCCAGATATTTCCTCAATTTGAATTTGTCTTTATCGATCAACAGCTTATGTTCTTTGTTATTCATCAGACTGGCTTTTAACTCAATTGTCAAAACTCAAATCATCAAATATACTTCTACACAAATTATCAACGGCTATGAAAGTGATTAACTCTTCAAGAGTAACAACGCTTGTTGCTAGGTTTTATGTGAGAGAGAACAAAAGAGCATTTGTCTAAAGAATACTTTATGAGAAACTTGGATGAGCTCCTGTGTCAGACGACGGATCCCATCCCGGCGGTTTTATATTGGGCCAGTCACCACGGCAACCCAACCTTATGTACAGACTCTTCTTACCTTCAAAAGCAAAAGAGAACCCATTTAATGTTTGTTTAAAATCACCAAAACAGACAGTCGTGTTTCTTGGGTTTATTTACCTGGAAGTCCCTTGTCTGAGATGATCAGTTGCTTGAGTGCACTTAACGACGCCTGAGCCACGCTCTTGGCATGCGTTGGGTCCCAACCTTGGAGCTTTACCACCACGTCTGCGTTTGAATACCCAATCTCCCTCTCTTGCTTGTTTCGCCTCGCTTCTTCTTTAGCTGATTCTTCATCTACATTCAGAAACAAACTTGGATGTATAAGCAAATGATAACTGGTGTTTTTGTTGACAAGGGTCACATTAAAATAGATGCAGGGAGAATTAACCTGTGGCTTCAGTTTGTGATACCCATACAGTAAACCCAGAGTAAAGATGCCTCCACTTATCGGCTCTCCCAGCAGCTCCATGTTTACCTCCCAAAGTTGAGACAACAGTACGGACATGGCTGCAAGATCGGTTGTCAATCTTAACTGGGGAAAGCAACTGAAGAGATTCAACACTAGACATGACTTTTCTTTACCTACTCAAGCTTTCCAACACCGAACTCTCTGCTTCAGCTACAGAATCCGCCCCTTCTGCAAGAATCCCTTAAAATAAAGAACGCAAAACAAATGGTCCTGAGAAGTGAGTTAAAGATTTTCCAGCAAGATGACGATGTCCTAAAAGCAGAGACTCACAAGAATCGATTGTCTGCTTAGAAAAGCTCTCCAGCAACTCCATCGAGTCTAGAGGACTATACCTGCAGACCACATCAACTGCATAAGACTCTAAAACAGTTTATCACAACACTATTCATACACTGAGCTCTTGAATCCCATACCCAAGACCAACCGCTAGCTCCCTAGACACTTTCTGGTTAATCTCAGTCGAATCTCCAACAACGTAGATCGACGCCCCTTTAAGAAGCTGCATCATCCCAGCAGTCAAAGACTCCCACGACTCAACAACATCAGGCCACTTCAACTCCCCATCCACCTTCTTCATGTTCACAACCAACTGGTCTTCATCTATGTACCTGCTCTGATATTAAAAAAAAAATTAAAAATCAGCCCTTAACAAGGAAGCTTCAAACAAGTAAAAAACTCATTACCATATGGTTTCAGAAGGCATGATCTTGTCAAAGAGCTGGTTAGTCTCAAGAAGCGTGATGAGCAAGCCGTTACGCTTCTCTTTAACAGCTAAAGACGTTCCATCTGCGTCCACTGATATATCCTTTGGAGAAAGCGTCTCGCCTGTCTTCAACCTCAATCTCAGTTCCACCTCCTTGCCACCATCTGTGAACTGCATTAATACTCTCAAAAACATAATGATTCAGTTACTAACAGTAATCATTTCAAAAAAAAAATCAATCGACAAAGATCATCACCTCGTAATCGAGAGTGGTGGTGGATACGGCGGATAAGCAGTTACACGAGAAGCTGTTGAACCGGCCGGCTGTAACATTCTGAGAGAAGCGGTGGAGCTCACGGCTATGAATTCCTCTGAGGACGCGAGGCGAGGAGCGGATTCGAGTCGGGGAAGGGAAGGACCGTTGACCGGTGATAGGGACTAGGGAAGGAGAGTGGAAGATTGTAGCTGAAGAAGGAGAAAAAGCAGCCATTGATGGTGTGATTTCAAAACTACTACGCGGATAAGGAGAAAGAGACGAAGACCGATCGTTATTATGGGCCTAGGCCCAAATGTTTGTGTCCAATTGTAGACCCAGGAGCTTACATTTGAGGTTCTGTTTCTGTCCCATTATTTATATTTTTACAAAGAAATAATAAAATATTTTAAGATTTTTAATGTTAAAACCCCTCAACTAAGTTTTTTTGGGTAAAAATCTCCAAACTAAGTATTTAATGAATAAACTCCCAAATTAATTTTATTTAATGAATTAAACTTTTTCCGGTCATAATTACCCGTACTACCGGTAATTTTTTAGTTTAGGAGTTTCTACATTAAACAAAACATAAGTGAGGGATTTTATCACTAGAAATAAAAAAATCAAAATATAATAACATTATCTAAAAATTAATAAATTTAATATTCCAAAATTAGCATTTTTAAAAACTTTCTGTAAAATATATGAGTAGTGTTTTTTAAATCAAAATTATCTAATACAATAAAGTAGACATATCTGCCTTCTCAATGTGTCCACGTCGCTTTTGGAGGCTGGGGCATTTTGCAACACGTGTCGATTCGCTGGGCTATCTGTGTATTTCACGCGTTTACTTTTTTCTAGCCATCTCTTTCCTTCTTCCTCTTCCAACGGCGAACTCCTCGACAGATTTGCGATAAACTTTAAACGAGCTTTGATATCCGTAACGTCTCACCAGTCCTTGAATTCCCTTGATTAATCCACTCCTCCCACTTGAAGATTCGATCTACCTCTTCGTTTTCCTCAGTAACCGCCTGGAGCTTCAGCTATAAATCAAGGGAAGGACCTTCCTCAGTATTCAATCAAAGGATACCATTTTGTCATCTTATTCGTACATTATAAATATAGATCTGAAGAGAGAAATTTCTTACTCTCGAATTCTAAACTCAGTAAGAGCCTCTTCGATTATGGCCAACCCTCATCTGCTTCTGTCTGATTTAAAGGTTGGTCGTTGGAGGGAGGCTGTTGTGACACGGGTCCTCCGTTGTTGGAAAGCAAGGAACTTGAAAAAGAGTGGAGAGCTTATGGGATAGACATAGTTATGAACTTATGATAGATGAGAAGGTATTTGTTCATCTGAATCTATGATAGCTTCAAGGCTTTGGCAGCAATTATGATTAATGCAAAATGTTTGATTGTATTTTCTTCATTGCAGTCGTTATTAGGGGTGGGCACTTCGGTTATTTTATCGGTTCGGTTCGGTTTCGGTTCGGTTTGGTTAATTCGGTTCAATGATTTATCCAACCAAAGTAAACCATAGTTAGTTCGGTTTGGATCGGTTTCGGTTCGGTTTGAACTCAGTTCGGTTTGAATTCGGTTCGGTTTTAAAACACAAACGCATGGTCATAAAATCATCGTGTTGACGATTATAAAAAACTAAATTATGTTGACTAATTTCAATATAAAACCGAAAAAACTTTTAGAAACACAAAACATTTATAAGAGCACAATCAAATCAAAGTTAACTATAATAAATAGAAAATTAAAAAAACATCGTTAATAATACCTCTACAAAATAAACTATGTAAACTAAATATAATGTAAAACTGAAACAAAAACTTTAACAAATTATAAACATCAAACAAAAATTAACTAAAGTAAATAGAAAACTAAAAATAAAATCTTTAATAAAATTAACAATAACTTTAGTCTTAGCATTTTAGTATACTGTATATTGCTATATGCACATTGGTTATGGGTTCGGTTTAGTTTGGTTCGGTTCAACGTGGTTCGGTTCGGATCGGGTTCGGTTCGGTTGGTTCGGGTTGGAAAAATCTTAAACCTAACTGTTTGATAATAGACTTTGGTTCGGTTCGAATCGATTTCGGTTCGGTTGGTTCGGTTCAGTCGGTTCGGTTCGGTTTTTTTGCCCACCCCTAGTCGTTATAAATCTATAATCAACTGATGATACTAACAAACACCCTACTACCTTTTTTGTTCTTAAGTTTCCTAACACACTACTCAATTTACTTGCGTATGTTTTGCAGGTACACTTTTCTAATGGCTTAACCTTATATATTGGATATTGTAAGAGAGATTATGGGAATCAAAACCACCTAGAATGATGAGACACAGTTAATTAAGCGTAAAATGGCTAATCTATGAATTGACCGGTTAATTTAGTTCTCTGTTTTATTATTATAGATGAGTAGCTAATTTATATATCCCCATTTCTGAAATGTTCCCTTCACATTCTGTAGTGGCCTTCATTCTGTGTCACTGTTTTTGATGGCCTCTGCCAACATACTTCATGACAAATTTGTGGTTAATGGTGTTGAGCATAAGTTCATAGTAGCCACGACCATTAATCCTAAGTTAGTAGGAGGTATGGGTCTTCTTAACAACTAAGTCCAGTTAATGAACTTTGCTTATTTAATCTGTTTGTGTATATGTTTTGCTTACTCCCAGGTCGGCTATTACTAAACTCCACCCCAGTCAGTCATTTTTACTTTGACAAAGAAAGTGCTGTTGGGCAGACCATACTTGATGCGTAAATTGAGTGCTTTCATACATTTACTCAGTAAAAAAATAGCTTTATACCCTCCTAACCCTCTTAAATGTTTCATTCAGCAGGAACCGTTTCAGTGATGATGCTTCTTCCTTAGGTCCAACAAAATATGAAGATATTCAAAAACTTGAAACCGTTACGGTGGCTTAACTAATGCTTGTGTTCTCAACTCTGATCCCCAGGTCCGGAATAAACCTCATCTCTTACTGCTTAATCTCTCTACAATTAAGTGGTTTCCCATGTATTGTGTGGACAGACTGTGAAGTTTCTCTGCATATGGGTGGTGCTACACCTCAAGTTTAAAAGCACTAGAAAGGTTCAACGTGGTTTCTCAACATCCACATGTGCAACATGCAAGAACAGCAATGCCGTTGGGACTCAAAGGTGATCCTTCCCAGGCTCCTGTTTACTGCTATTTGATCTGCAATTCACAGCCATTTTTTACCAACCACCGTTCGCTAATGTCAAGTCTGTTAATGATGGTACTGTGTCCAGTTGTCTGTCTCAGATGGATCAGAAGCGGCTGTGTTTGTACCCTTTGATGGTCAGATTACAAAGCTCACCAATGTCTGTGCTGGACCTGCTGGTGATATTGTACAGCTAATGGTAGTACTGAGAAATAAACATTTCAATGAATGTGTTAAATTCTTGACAAGCACAACCACTGAACCCTAAGTTTGTTTTGTTTGGCAGGAGCAAGGTATAGTCCTACAAGCTGGAATGCTCAGCTTCTTTTTTTCAAGAAATGACACATTCAGGACACTAGGACAGCTCAGAAAGTTCAGCAAGGACACAAAATTTGTGTCTAAGGTTAGTCATTTGGGTGGGCAACAGAGGACCAACAAAAACTTAATTTATGTGCAGATGATCGATGCAACATGCAAGATTTCAAACTTGAAAACTTATAAAGAGGAAGATATTCAGATATATAAGATCAGTTCAACATATCTAATTCAATTGACTCTTAGTTTAGCTTTAGTCCCAAGTAAACATTTGGAACAAGTTGTAGGCTCATTAGCCCAGTACGACATCCACAAAAATTAAGCAAGTGCAAAAAAATTTACGTTTAATTATATGATTAAATCAATCCCAACAGTTTCATAACGTCCAACTCTGACCAACAAAAAAAATCTACAACCTTCTGCACCTTTAGGATATGAGACAAATAAAGTTGAGCTTTTCATAAAATTAACACATGTGCCTTTGCCTTGGTGATAATATGGTGAAGAGAAATCATATATTTCAGGCTAGAGGCACACTCCTACACTCCAAAGAACCAATACGTTGAGGAACTCAGCAGGGACGCATAAACTCACCATATCTAACACGAACCTGGACAGAAAAAGAAGATACTTTTTTGAGATTCATGGTGTGACCAGAGAAGCCCCTCAGACAGACGGTAGGATTTGATGTTGTTGATGGTTGAAAGAACTGCAGCTGTCACTCCAGCTTTATAAGAGCATAAGTTATTTTTTTTATATAAATAAATCATATTTATAGTTAAAAATTATTTATTTATATTGCATTACGTAAATTAGTAAAATGAATCATTTGAAGCACACAAAATAATTTTATTTATACGATTAGTATATATCTTTAGTATTTTTTTGTCAGAAATATATATATGTTTTTTTTGTTGAAATAAACCAAAATAAGCTAAATACAGATCTATAAATGAGTTTCAATAAACACAAAAATACAATTAGATAACTAAATAAACAGAATTCCAATATAAAAGTATTAGCAAGCTAAAAAATATAAAGAAACAATGAGCCAGTTTGTAAATAAGTATATCGACAGAATAATAAATTGCAACGAGTTAACCTTTCAAACTAAAATTAACTAAATAGCTTTCATTAATTGAGCAACAATCTATAATATCCTTATTTAATTGTAATCAAATTAGAACAAATAATAAAATTGCAACTACAAAAAAAATATTGAGACGACGACAACGAAACGACTAAAGAAACTATGATTCTCACATTGTCGACAAAGTGAGCTGAATTGGTACGTTTCAATCGTTTCATCAATTGTTTGTGAAGAAAACTTAATAATACATGAAGTTTTCGAATTAAAATTTGGAAGTTTCGTGTTGTTGTTCTTCGGATGATACGTTTGAGCTTGCTTTGTTGTTTGAATCCAATATGGAGTGAAGAATCAGAAACACAAAGCAGAAATTTCAGGAAGCTTTACTTACTACTTACGGATAAAGATGAACTAATAATTAATTTACTTTTTGGTATTAAATTTAGATTAGTTTCTAAAATAAATTTCAAATTTTGTTCCTTCTATATAATGTCTACATGATACTTAATAGTATAAGTATGTTATTTAAATAAAATATCAACTTCACTATATGTTTAAATTCCAAATAAATTAACTTTGTTACAATTAATAATTTTTTATTCTACTTTTATTGAATCGATTAGTCATAACCAATTATGCTATTCTATTTTGAACTAAGCAACTACAAAATAATGTAATATATTATTGTTGCTAACCACTATTAAATAGATCGAAAAATATCATTTTCTTTTAATATATTTTCATTTTTATATTTTTGAACATATATTTTTTACTAAAACTATTAAATAATTTGTAAATTTATATAAAAATACAAAACACGAATCCGGCGCGTAGCGCCGGAATACCACTAGTATATGTATAAATTAAAAATGTAAAAAAACATAAAATATAACAAAAATTATCTAAAGATTTTATCTATTTTCTTGTGTTTTACATTTTTAACTTCTAGATAATTTTTATTACTGGTAAATCTTAAGATAATTTTTATTATATTTTCTGGTTTTTTACATTTTTAATTTATACATATATAATGTTGATTTAAAAAAAAACTAGACTTATTTATTTTACAGAAATTTTTAAAAACTAATTTTGGAATATTAAATTTATTAATTTTTGGATAATATTATTATATTTTGAATTTTTTTATTTCTAGTGGTAAAACCCCTCGCTTATGTTTTTTTTAATATAGAAACCCCTAGACTAAAAATTTACCGGTAGTACTGGTAATTATGATTGGAAAGGGTTTATTTCATTAAATAAAGTTAATTTGAGAATTTATTCATTAAATACTTAGTTTGGGGGGTTTTACCCAAAACAAACTTAATTGAAGGGTTTTAACATTAAAAATCCAATATTTTACAAAGAAAGAATAAAATGGACATTTCTCTTTAACCTTCCAAAACCTCCACTTTTCAAATCTTAACTTTAGATTAGTTAACACTAGGATTATAAGTGTTTATTTATCTTTTTAAACTAATGATAAATATGGTTAAGGACTTAAAGTAAATATCTAAAATAGCATTATGAATATAGTAATAGTAGTTTAGGAAGAAATTTCTTTAACGTGAACTAGGCTTGCGATTTTGGTTTGTCGAAACAGAGATGATTTTCGGTTAACCAATTTTTTTAAAAATAATTATAAAATTAACCGAATAACATTTTGGTTTGGCTATTGTTTTTTTCTTTAAAAAATGAAAATTTCGTTTTGGATTAGTTAAAATCGGATATTTGTAAACCAATTTAATTCTGGTATAATTATTTTTTAAAATAATTTGGTTAACCGCTTAGTTCGTTAAACCAAACCGCTAACCAAGTTTATTATGAAAAGCTTTCTTAAACAAACAAAATTCATAAGCCAAAGTGAACCGAAAAAAAAAATTTGTTCGATAACCGGTTCCAACAGCAGGGCTAACGTGAAATATCAACCAATATGTAAAAAATAATCTAAGTTTTGTTTAAAACTGTAAAGCCATCGTTAATCAATACTATTGTAAAATTAATTTAAACTTTGTTTGAAGACTAACAAAACGCTTGTGAAGTGATCAGGAAGGATTAATGCAGTGTGGTAGAATGATCTAGTACACGATAAATTATAGAACACGTAAAGAAAAGCAAGATAGATAATAACTCATTTTATTTAATTAAATTGTGAAGATAATAGGAGAATCACATCACAGGAGCATGACAACAAAAGTGCTGATCATTCTTAATTAACCACTAAATACTTCTCACTTAGTTGCCTTATCCTTGGCATGAAGGTTGTCAAAATAGGCCTTAGTGTTGGCTTCAAAAGCGTCCCGAGGTATCTGAATTGCACCTGCAGTACCCGGCGCCACCATATTATTCCCCGAACCAGATCCAGTCGCACCGGTTTGTGCAACATTACCAGATTTAGCACCATCATTCTTGTCCATTTTCTTTAACTCTTGAAGATATGAGTTAGTCTTAAGTATGTGGAGAGTGAAATGAAGTTTTGTTTTTGGATTGTGAATCGAACTGTTGAAGAGATGGGTGAATTTATAGATGGTAGTTGATCATTTTAGTCAAAATAAACACTTTCCAAGATAATATCAACAAAACCATTGGTTTTTTTTTCTGTCAGTACGAAGTGAAAGTGAATAGGTAAAGAGCAAGATTCTTGTCTTGGAAAGCTACTTGGAGGTGTTCAATGACACACTTGGAAATAACAATCATATTAGGCCTAAAAATTATTTAAATATTTGTATGCACATAATATGATTACTTACTTTACATCCACTGAGATTTGTGGACACAAGTTCTTTTGTACACACATTCGTATACACATATAATACATATATATCTACAAAGTTCCTCTTACTATCGATCCAAGGATCCGAGGCTTATCTTTCTATCTTCTTCTTCAGCTTAGTCTTCAAGCTAGAGAGAAACAGTATAAAGAGTTCTTTGAAAAGTGGAGCTTCGAAGCTGATGATGAGTATAAACAGTATTAAGAGTGATTCTATCTTCTTCTTTAGCTAAAATATATTTGTAACTAAATTTTATTTCTTTATCATTTATAGTTAATTATTTGAAAATATGAAATTTTTGATTCCTAATTAATATTGATCTTCGGACGGTCGCACTCCCAGCCTCCTCATATAAGCTTGCTCTATCCACCTCTAGCATAAAAGGGTGGCGGCTTGATCTTTATCATCGTTGAAACAGTTTCGGTTGGAGATTCCATAATGACAAGAATAAATACCTACGGATCGACTTCATAATTCTGAGGACCCTGAGTGTTAGCATGACATGTTGAACTAAATCTCTTGGTCTTGTCTATGCTTGGCATTGCATTTTTTGGTAGTAGAATCTGAGCTAATGGCTTCATCCGGTCAAGCCCCGGACAATCAAGTTTCCTAGGTTTCGACCAACTTCCATGTCTCTCTGTTGTATGTTCTTGTGGACTCTAAGTGCCATATCAAAGACTTGATGAGTTTCTTCCGTGTAAAAAAATGTAGGAGAGAGCAAGTTAGGAAACAAATCCTATCAGTTGAGTGTGGAAATCTCAAGATACACGGCTCATTATTGGTTTCACACTATCATTAGCATCAACATATCTTTTCCCAGCAAAGAGAACACTTTCAACTATATACCGACAATAGTCAAATAAGTGGGTTGGGCTGGGCTGGGCTGGGCTTTTGTAACCCTGAAACATGCTTGTTGTTGTACCATTTTAGGGCCGGATCGCTCAATTCCTACCTGGTTCTGTTTTAATTAGGCATCCAAAATATTCTGATAACAGATAATTAAAATTTTCTCAGGATTGTATTTTCTTTCATGTACCACCAATATGGTTGGTTAACTATTTGTATTATCCTTTCACAATTTAATAATTAATAAGGTTGTTAAAAATGAAGATAATTAAGATTTTCCGTTTAATATGCATCACAATAAATTACAAATATTTACACTTGTTGGAATTTACAAATATTTACACACCAGTGGCCATATATTTTTAATATTTTTCTTCGGTTTAATATTTTGATTCCAAAGTAAATGAGGATGAGGAGCCGATAAGAGAGATTATAATTTAGAAAGAAATATAATCTCAGTAATTATTTCTAATTTATTTATTTGTTGTATTCCTCACTCCTGCCACGGTATCAGTATCACCAATATTTTTTTGGATACGAACCACCATATAACCTTCGCCAAGTTCTCTCTCTAGCCCTTCCTTTCTCTCTCCGTCGGCGATGCAGAGACTTTCCATAGACTCATCATCAGCTTCGAAGCTCCACAGCTATGGTGGACGAAAGGACGACACCTATAATATCGATGATGACTCAAAACGCAAAGAATCACTCTCCTCTCCTCATCCTTCTTCGTCATTGTCCCCTGATGATCACGACCTCAAGGACGTTAAGCTGAGACGGTTATCGTCGCTGCAGTCTCCCTATCAGAAACGAGAGAATCTCGTCCACGTCATCCCCGTCCTCACTCTTATCTGCTTCGTCATCCTCTACCTCTCTTCTCACGATCCCTCCCAATCAGGTTCCCTTCTCCGATCCAAATCCGAACGAAATCATCATCAACGCGTTTAATCATTTTTTCTGATCGGTTTTTGAAACTTTTTTCTCAGATTTGGCTCAGTTTGACGGATTCATGCGTACATCAAAGCGTCTAGGTACGTAACAATGCAGATTCGATTCCAATTCATTATCTGATTGATTGTTTGTTTTTTACCATTAGAATCGGAGGAAGACGGCGAAATCTCTGAGCTGATGATCAGTGCCGGCGACGACGCTCTGTCTATCCGTAGCAGCATAAGGAAGTTGAGAGAGACGGAATCGCTTCCCCGTCGCCGGACCTCTCACCGGAAAACAGCTGACTTCTAGCTTTTTTTATTCACTCACATCTTCGTCGTCCTCTAGAGTTTTCTTGTGGTTTTGTTCGTTTGAAACTCAAAAAAGAAATTCGCGATTCGCGTTTCTGTTATAACTAATAGATATTTTTTAAAAAATCGAAATCGACTCGCCGGTTTACGATAAAACCGGCCGGCGATGGAGTAACCGTCATGCTAGATTGGGCTGTGAATGTGAGGCGTAGGTTAGAGTTGAGTGAAGTAGAGTAGGTTATTAGAGTGCGCCTATGAGTAGTTATGTTATCCAGCTGGATTTTTGGACCGTTACAGAGCCTCCTCGTGCTGAGTTATTTATTACTAGCACTTACTTACTCGGAGTTAGAGCTAACCAATCTCCTCTGCTGCACAACAATAGTTTAATTTCATTCATATACTTTACCTTTTCACTGAAAAGTGTTATAGCATATGATAAAATTCTATTTATATCAATTGATTCCATAACGTATACCCAATCCTACGGAAATAAGAAGTATACAACTTTTTAGTTATGTAGTTAAAACTTACAATCATCGGTTCTCCAAAAACAATCAAATTATTGAGGAACTAAAATCCAAAAAAAAAAGTGCAGGTGTCGAAGCTGTGACTTAGGTGCTGATTGGTTTTCCTGCTACCACCCGCAAACGCAGCTTTTGCGGTTGATAGCGGTTGTTGGCGTTTCAAAACAATCACAGAAAACGCTACAAATCGCTTCAAACCGTTCCGAACCTCTTAAAATCAAAAGCTGGTTCCAGCTAGCGTTTGCGGTTGTGGGCGGTTGCGGGAGGGTAAATTTTTTTTCTTTAAAAACAGAATAAATAAAATAATACTAAAAATATCCAATAAAAATTTTCAATTGAAATAATAGAAATTGTAAAATGTATTCATATTATATTTCAATTTATATTATAAAAATTCAAAACTAAAATATTTTCTATAAATTTTTAAAATTGAATAATATGATTTTATAAATATAAATTTTATACTTATCATATTATTATGATTTTTAATATTTTTATAATTACATAAAATGTAAATATTGTTAAATTATTATTTAACAGATGTTGCGTTTGGTAGTTTACCAGTCATAAGAGTCCCGCAAACGCAACAATTTCTAACAGTTATACCAATCGTACAAATCTCTAGAAAACGCTTAAAACTGCAACCACCCGCACCCGCAAACTCCCGCAACCACAACCGCAACCGCTGCGGTTACACCAGTCAGGCCCTTAATGCCAATTATATATGTGTCCAACTACATTATCATAAGGGTCCACTTGATAAATTGATCAGATTAAAAGAAGAAAAAAAAGTCATTTGGTGAGAGAAAAAATAAAAGCGATGCCACGGGGTCTGTCACAGTGACGACTGTCCACTTTAGCCAACCATCACCACCGTGGTCCGTGACGCTCTCCCTGCATACGTGCCGATTCGTCGTTGGATCATTTGGATGATTACATTTACCTTTTTTATATCTTGGTGACGCAGTTTCCTCCTCTTATTTGTTCTTCTTCTAAAGTGGGATAAAGTCTTAAATCCTAAGTTTGCAAATAGTGTCTACTTTTGTCATAGGATTCGCTTTCTTTCTTGGAGATATCTAAGCATAATTTGTGACTAATTTATTTAGGATTATTATTCCATCAGTCTGATGCAAAGGACGCTGACATTTGCTTTGACTAACTCCTAAAGATTCCTTGTGAAGTTAGTTTGTCTGAGGCTAGTACCAATGCCATTTGTTGTTCACATGATGTATTTTGTAAAGTCTGGGAAATTTTTCAGTTACAATGTGTCTGAGTTACTGACAATGTTTTTACCTTTTAGTGAATCCAACAAATACAACTCACAACTGTGGATGGTAAGAAACCCCATGAAAACAAGGCAGTATTCCTTGAAAGATATATGGTAATATCACAAGCTACTAACCAAAGGTTGTCTGAAATATCGAAAAAATATATGATGATCCAAACTAACAAAACAAGTGGAAAATTAATTGGGGAAAAAATGGAACTAGACGTTAACAAGAAAAGATCTAATCCGAATGAATAAAGCTAAGTAGTCCAGGAATACATGACATGTATCAAAAACATAAAACAAGCAGCAGCAACAACAAAATTGAAAATATTCTCGTGCTATTTTTAACATTTGAACATATTCATCAAGACACTAATTTTTTTGTTTTGTTTTAAAACTGTCACATAAGACTCGCTCAAATTGCTAAGCAAAGCCACTGATATATATTTAACATAGCCACTTCCTTCTCCTCACTTCTCTCTACTCACTTATTAGTTATCACAATAGTTTCTTTCACCACAAGCAATTCTCATAACAAAACCTTTTCTTCTTTCCCAAGCAATTAACAAAACTAGATACAGCCGGATTGTTTCTAATCCGGCCGTACCAATCCTCAAATGGCATCAATAACAACAATACCAGATGCTGATGTCTTCCCCACAGTCACCATGCCCGTCACAGTAGTCTTAACCGGCGGTCTTCTCTTTATCATTGTCGCCGGATTCTTCTCTCTCTTCTTCTGGAGATGCCTTCTGAATCGCTTGTCCTCAGCTTGGACCCTTCAGAGAACACCCTACGGTGACCTAATCCACGTCACCACTCCCCCTGAAAACGCAGGCCTCGACCCGTTTATCATCAAGTCCTTTCCCGTGTTCCTCTACTCAACCGCAACGATGAGAAACCAATGCACAGAATGTGCTATCTGCTTGTCAGAGTTTTCAGATGAAGACACCGTTAGGCTTATAACGGTGTGTCGTCACGGGTTTCACTCAGCTTGCATTGATCTTTGGTTTGCGTCACACAAGACTTGTCCTGTTTGCCGGTGCGAGTTAGACCCGGGACTGGTCGGATCTGGAAGCCACGAGTCTTTGCACAACACGGTTACAATCACTATTCAAGACTTAAACCATGAAGAAGCGAATCCTCCTTCCGCTAACTCAAGCAAAAGGTTTTTCCCTGAAGCCTTCTCTAGGTCACATTCCACAGGGCATTTCATGTTTAAGACGACGGATGTCGTCAATGTGAAGACCAAAGGAAAACATTACCAAACAGCAGGAAGCAGTGTCATGACCACTACTAGTTCAAGCAAAATGCTTATGGAAGCCTCCTCGGCGTGGCGGTTCTCGAGGTCGCATTCTACAGGGCATTTCATGTTTAAGACGATGGATCATAAGACCAAGAGAAAACATTACCAAACGGGCAGCAGTGTCATGATGTTTGAGGAAAACACACCTACTACTACTACAACTAGCTCAAGCAAAAGGCTTCCGGAAGCCTCATCGGCTTGGCGATTTTCGAGGTCGTATTCTACAGGGCAGTTCATGGGTAAGACGAGGGATGTCACCATGAAGATCAAAGGAAGACACTACCAAACAGGAAGCTGTGCCTCGTTTGATGAACTTACTAGGTATGATGAAGCTACAGGATACGGAATGGCTTGGTGATTGATTCATCATTACATTAGCAAGGATTTTTGAAGTCTTAGTTTGCCAATAAATTCTACTTTTTGTGTTCTTACATATTCAAAACTTGTAATAAAGATGTGTAGTGAAGAATAAACTGAGAAAGAATAAGAGTCATCATCACTCCACAGGTTTTTCTTCAGAGGCTTCTGTTGTGTCACTAGCCTCTTCAGGTTCTTCTTCAGAAGTATTGTTGTCTTCTATTGTGTTACTATCTTCAGATTCACCAGCACTTCTCAAGCTAAACTTTAGATTGATAGGTCTGCCCATAAGCTCCTACAGGCAAAAACCAAAACATTAATGAACTCTCAACATACTTAAAGAGAGAAAGATATCAAACTCTATTTACCTTCCCGTCGAGTTTAGAGATTGCATCCTCGGCTTCTTCTCTAGTAAGGAACGAGACAAAGCCATAGCCAGAAGCTCTTCCTCCAGGGTCAGCGAAAACAACACGAGCTGAGACCAGGTTGAAGTCAGCAGCAGTGAAGAACTCACGGAGATGAGTCGATCTCGCTTTCCAAGCGAGGTTAGACACATAGAGTTTGTGACGTGTTTCTCCAGGGGAAGAGGTAGCAGAAGGAGGAAGGGGCTTAGGAGGCTTCTTGAACTTTCTTGCAAAGTTAACCCTTATGATCCTCCCTGAGACTTGCTGATAAACAAAACATATAAATCAAAAAGAACACACACAATGCCAAAAAGACAGAACAGAAAGTTGTATAAACTTACGAAAGAATCGAACTTTTCAACAGCGGATTGAGCTTCTTCACCAGAAGACATGGTCACGAAAGCGAAACCTCTGTTTTTCCCATCTTTTTGCTTTATTATCTGGAATAAAGTTTCAAACTTTTAGGTTTATATAATGCGCAATAATAACAAGAACATAACTTGTAATGAGTTTCAAGAACCTCGACGCTTAAGACAGTCCCGCATTGTCCGAAGAGGTTGGAGATGTCGTTAACACTCATAGACCAGGGGAGATTGAACACAAAGAGCTTCCTTTTGAGATTCGTCGTCTGGGTGGTTTCTTCGGTCTTCTCATCCGTAAGGGAAGTTTCTTCCTCCGCGACGGAAGAGAATACAGAGACGATTCGCCGAGCACGAAGAGGAATACTGAGAGGGGAGACGGGAGAGAGGTTAGTGGGAGTTCGAATACTTAAGGAGATGGGTTTAGTTTGCCTAGAGAAGAGATGAGGTTTTGAGGATGAGGAGGAGGACGAAGAAGAAGAAGAAGAGGAGGAGAAAGAGAGAGAGAGGATGGAGAGAGCAGCTTCGAGGACCGCCATTGTTAGTCCACTTCTTCTGCAACAAAAAGGAGTGGATTAGACCGAAACAAAAGGGATAGTTTTTTCTGTACCGGTTTGGGTTTTTTCTCTGTACCCCAGATTTCGGATTCCGAAGGGATTTGGCCGGTTTGGTTGTCAAAGTGGTAAGAATTAATAAAAGAAAAATTGAAAAAAACCTGGCCTGGTCAGTTGGATTCATTCTTCCCACTCTTCAACTAGGCCTGCGACTTCGGTTTTCCGAAACCGAACCGAACCGAACCGAACCGTCGGTTTTCGGTTAACCGAAGTTTTAAAAAAAAATTCCGAAATAAACCGAATAAAATTTCGGTTCGGTTCGGTTCGGTTATCGGTTTTTTTCGGTTTTCAATTTTAATTCCGAAAATAACCGAATTTTTAAATTTTCGGTTAATTTTGGTATGATTTTTTCAAAATAATCGGATATTTGTGGTTAAATTCGGTTAATTCGGTTTAATTCGGTTATTTTTGGCTAATGCGGTTATTTTCGGTTCGGTTTTTCGGTTATTTTCGGTTATTTTCGGTTTATTTCGGTTTATTTTCGGTTTTTACAATTTTTATTTTTAAAAAAAAAATTGAAAACCGAACCGAACCGCTAACCGAATTAATTTTCAAACCCATACCGAATTGAACCGAATTGAAAACCGACCCGAACCGAAAACCGAAAAAAACCGGTTCGGTCCATTCGGTTCGGACAAAAATCGCAGGCCTACTTCAACAGTTTGGAACAATTGGATTCAGTAAACAATCACATTCAAAATTTACAAAGAAGCCCATTAAATTATATAAATCTAAGCATTTGAAAGACCCAATAAAAGCCCAAACGATTAGGGCGTCTTCTTTCAATCTCGTCTTCTGATTTATATATATACACCACAACCAACTTCCAAAGTCAATAGCTCAAAAAAGGGAAGCTGATTGTGTTTCGTTCGTGTCATTGTTTTTTTTTCTTCTATTGTGGAATAGACATGGTCTTTATTTGTGCCTGAGCTTTTTCGAAATCCTTTTTTCTTCTTCTTCTTCAGTAGAGAATATAATAGCTCTATTCTTTTTTATAATATTTCTATTGTTATAATATTCTATTATTCTAGTTTTATTATTATAATAGAATATTTATAATAATAGATTAATTATAATAATAGAATAATTATAGTTCTATTATTATAATAGAATAATTATTATATTCTGTTAAATAGAATAATAGTTCTATTTTTTGTTTGGTTTGGGTTTTAAAATCTAGAAAATAATGGGTTTAAGTCGAGGTGACGATAGAAAATTCACAGGTCTGTCAATCCCCTGAAACATTGTGATGTTATTGTGATATCTCGACAGGTTCTGATCGACTCAGCTTTTTATTTTCTTCTGAATTACACTTTGCTTTTTTTTTAAATCTAAAAATAGTTGAATCTTGGAAGATGATGAATCTCATAAAACAAATGGGTAATTTGCGACTGAGATTATATTGATGTTTATTAACCTTGGAGAACTGATTCTCAGATTCAAAGTTGTCGACTTTAAATTCTTTGAGTAGATTCCAATTTATTATTGTTAATCTTAAGAATGTTTTATGTTAATTAACAGTTCCCTCAATCTAGCTGGGCATATGATGAAATCATATTTCATGGGTAATTTGCGTCTGAATCTTATTGATGCTATTTTTATGAGAAACTGATGCCCATAAGTTCACTTCTTATACTTAAAATATTTTTGTTTCGAGATCAAGAAAACGATATATTACCAACTCGAGTGGATTAACAGTAAGCTCCAAAATCAATTGTAGTATTGATATCTATACAATAGCATATTAAATAGGGTATTTGGGCCGTGACCCTAGGCTCTCCGTAAATGTGCTCTATCTTTTGAACTCGCCGAACGGATGGACCGGGACATACGAGCAGGCCAGATATGATGGAAACTTGCATGCAAGGATTGCTTTTAAAATTTTAAGATTTGACATCAACGTTCGATTTGAACATTACTTACGCCCAATATGCAGCCAAAAAAAAAGATCAGTGCTTTTGTCCCATCAAATCGAGACACACGATACTCAAGCATGACAGTACTTGAGACCAAAATGCCTACTGCTGCACATGAGATCTAATCTTTTAAATTCCACAATACGTGGTCAGTGTTGTACTAGAAAGTTGATTGATATTACATTTATAAATTTTAAATATATCTAGAAATTATACTTCTCGTCGTATTATTATTGTGTGTGAAATTAAGCTTTAGGTCAACCTAGGTCCCATCAAAATTGATGACCCTTAGGTGTGAATAAATTCAGTAACCAAATCTCTTTTTCTAGTGGTTCAGTGGGTAGCTGACGCGTTTCAAATTTGACAATGTCACTGCCTTGCAAATCCAAAGAAAATTACAAATTAACTCAAAAAAGTCTATAAAGTATGGAATTAGGATTAAATTATTACATATTTACCCCAAAAGTCATGCCCTTTAAGGGTACACATCTAAAGTAGACGCGTTTCTGATTTAAATTCAAATCATTTTTTGTTGTTTGTAGATTTGTTGAAAGAAAAATTTAACCTGTAACTGCATTTTCCTTGATGAATGATGATAAGCATTTGTAAAGGGCTTTCTTGGCTGTGAGTCTGTGACTTGTGAATAGTGAGTGGTAGTTGGAGTAGCGACTTTGCCAGTTCTTGACGGCACGTAACGTTTCTGGAAAAGTCAAACTCCTCGGTTATCTACAAAACAATATATATTACATTACGTTACGTTAAAATTGTAAATCCGTGAAGTATGTATAGACGTTTGAAGAGATTAACAGATTAGCAAAAATAAGATTATTATCTTCAGACTTTATGATAGTCTGAAGTGGATAACTTTGAATATTTGTAGCCTAAATTGAAACAAAAGTCTGAAAATCTTGATGAACAAAACAAGTAGTACTATTAAAGTATTTAAAATGATAATTTTAAATGAAAGGGGGACAAGACAAGAAGTCTTAGCGGGAAAGGGAATCCGACAAGTATGACGTCGTTCCAGCGAAGGAGTCTACGAGGTGGGATCCACTTGTCTTTGATCCTGTCCTCCGTGGACCTTACGTTTCTTAATCGTAATTAAGTCACTCATTATTACTACTAGTTTTCATCTGATAAGTAGCAGACATTTCATTAAGAAAATCATAGACTGACATGAAAACATGCAATTTTTTTTGGTGTGAAAAATGCAATTTTTCGTGCACTGTGATATCCATCCTAATAATTTTTTTTATTTTTTTTGTCAACTCCATCCTAATTATTTAAAAGAGTATATTTATATTTTTTCTGAGGTGCATTTTTCATATATTTATTTTACTTAAGGTATATATGATATAGCTATTATGTATTTATTTTAAAAGTCAAATGCCAAAATATGCACCAATAGCTTATCAAATTGTATTGGTGATGCAACATAACATAAAATCACAATGTAGTGAATTAATGCTAGGCGAACTTTATAATTGCTAAGCATTCTAGATTTGAAAATATTCCAATACATTTTATTTTATGGTCACCCGGATATTAATTTATGGTTTATTTGAATACCTACTGAGAGAGAATATAATATACATCTTTCTTGCATTATGTTGCATCGTAAATCAAATGGTAATTGATTATTGGGTTGATTATTTCTATCATTGATTTGGTGGAAGAAGAATAAGGTAAAAATAGAAGGGCATAAATGCGAATTCTCACTGTCCCAGAGACCGATGAGCGCAAACAAAGCAAATGACAAAAGGCTTGCTTATACAAGAATCCTTTAAACCCGAGCCTCGATCTCCCCCATTTGACCCTTCGCCTTTTCCTTTTCCTTTTATTTTCTTTTTCTCTATGACCCAATATAAAAGTAAGGAATAATATTTCCAAAGGAGATTCTTTTCTTTGGATTAGTTTTTAGTTCTGTAAAACTTTTTCCTTTGTCAATAGTTCTGTAAAACTAGATCCTGTACAGGATATCTACAGCTCCAAGAAATTATTGGTTCGGTAATTTATAACCTGAAGTCTTCTGAACTAAAGAAAAGAAAAACGTGAGCATATCAAGTTATCTGATTATAGCAAGTTGATTACAAAGTCTATAATAATTATCAAATTTAGTAAAAAAAAAAGAGTCTATAATAATTTATAAACTGACTGGAATTATTATTTATATAAAAGAAAGTCTAGTGACAGTATATAAAAGTTAATATGATTTCTTTCTCTTTTAGTACTAATTATTCTTGTCAAAATTTCAAATATTCTTGGTTAAGTTCAAAAGAGTTAAGAATATTACAAGGGCGGTTTTGTAATAAAGAGAGAATGTTAGTGATATTTACGTTAATCTCCCCCAAAAGGAAAAAGCGAAGGAGAGTCAAATGTTTCCGCTAATTCAAAACCACTAAAGTCGTCTCAGCTCAAAAAAAGGAAAACATATTTAAATAAGAAAGAAAAAGACATAACTCTCTCTCTCTCTCAAATTCAAAATCGCCTAAGCAATTTTTTGTTGTTTTTTTTTGTTTCTCCGCAAATTGAAAAAAGTGTATTTGTAATCAAATGTGATGGGAAGTAGCTTCTCCTCCGCCTTACCTTGCTTCAATCAAGGCCACCGTAACCGCCGCCATCACTCATCGCAGCGGAATCCGACTCACTCCGACGACCAGATCAACTCTCTCTCGGAGCCGTTAGACGAGACTTTAGGCCACTCCTACTGCTACGTCCCATCTTCCAACCGCTTCCTCTCCCCTTTCCCTTCCGATCGCTTCGCCTCTCCCACCGGTTCGTTCCGGTTATCTCCGGGTCGGATCCGATCCGACCAGCTCCACACCGGGTTCAGAGCCATCTCCGGGGCCTCGGTCAGCGCCAACGCCTCCAACTCCAAAACAGTCTTTCAGCTCGAAGATATTTACGACGATGCCACTGTTGTTAACAACACTTTCGGGGGAGGCGTTAGGAGTGGTGGTGTCGTGAACGCTAGCGGCTTCGAGGGAACGTCGTCGTTTAGCGCTCTCCCGCTACAGACCGTGCCGTTGGGCGGCGGTCACGTGGAGCAGCAGCAGACCGGTTTATTCATGTCTGGGCCCATCGAGAGAGGCGCGAGTTCCGGCCCATTGGACCCGTCCGGAGAGTTTGTTAGATCTGATTCCTCCGCCGCGCATTTCTCGGCGCCGCTCGGCGGCGGGAAGAAGAGGCGGAAAAAGAGGAAGAGCCTTTCGTGGGGCACGAAGCAGCGGCCGTGGGTTCTTCCGGTGTCGAACTTCGTCGGCGGTGGTAAGAAGGAGAACACGGTGAGACACGGCGGCGGCGTTACGGCGGAAGCGGCGGCGGGTTGCGGCGGAGAGGAGAGCGATTTACAGTGGGCGTTGGGGAAAGCAGGAGAGGACAGAGTGCAGCTAGCTGTCTTCGAGAAGCAAGGGTGGCTATTCGCCGGAATCTACGACGGTTTCAACGGACCCGACGCGCCGGAGTTTCTGATGGCTAATCTTTACCGTGCTGTTCATAGTGAGTTAAAGGGTTTATTCTGGGAACTGGAGGAGGAGGAAGTAGATGATATAGAGTTAGAAGCAAGTACGAGCTGTCCAGTGACAGAGAAGGTAGAAGTTAAGGTGAGGAAAAGGCTACATGAGCTTCTTGCAGAGGCACAAGCAGAAGATGCGTTGGATCTTTCAGGTTCCGACAGGTTTGCATTCTCAGTGGAGGACGCTATCAGTGGAGGCAATGCTGTCTCTGTCGGAAGTAAGAGATGGTTGCTTTTGTCGAAACTGAAGCAGGGTTTGTCTAAGCAAGGAGTTTCAGGGAGGAAGTTGTTACCATGGAAGTTCGGTGTGGAGGAGGGTAATGAAACGAAGGAGGTAGATAATAACGTTAGAGTAGAAGAACCGGTTGAGAAGAGGAAGGAGAGAGGAAAGACGGGTACGGTTGATCACGAGCTGGTTCTAAAGGCGATGTCGAATGGTCTTGAAGCCACGGAGCAAGCGTTCCTAGAAATGACAGAGAAGGTTCTGGAAACAAACCCTGAGCTTGCGTTGATGGGTTCTTGCTTGCTGGTTGCGCTGATGAGAGATGATGATGTGTACGTAATGAATATAGGGGATAGTAGGGCTCTTGTTGCGCAGTATCAGGTTCGAGAAACGGGTGTGAGTGTTGAGACAGGAAGAGTAGAAGATAGACGGAATGATTTAGACAGGGATGATGGAAACAAAGAGCCTTCATCAGTTGTGGGTGATGAAGATACTACTACAGTGAACAATGAAACACCTTCGCAGCACACGAAACTGGTTGCGTTGCAGCTGACAACAGATCACAGCACGAGCATCGAAGATGTAAGTAGCGAATTGACCATCTTTTGTTGCGTTTATCATATCTGCTTCTTGCAATATTTATGTCACATGATTACTTTTATTGGTGAACACAGGAAGTAACAAGAATAAAAAACGAACACCCAGATGATAGCCAGTGCATAGTGAACGACAGAGTGAAAGGACGGCTTAAGGTGACGAGAGCGTTTGGAGCAGGGTTCTTGAAGCAGGTTAAGACAAAAATATTCACTTAAATTCATTAAAAAATATTTATATACCATTCAGTAATTCTCACAAAGGATGTTTGATATTGCAGCCTAAATTGAACGATTCGTTACTGGAAATGTTTAGAAATGAATACATTGGGACGGATCCATACATATCATGCACACCGTCTCTTCGTCACTACAGGCTAACAGAGAGTGATCAGTTTATGGTTCTGTCATCTGATGGTTTGTACCAATACCTGAGCAATGAGGAAGTTGTTTCTCTTGCTATGGAGAAGTTTCCAGATGGAGATCCTGCTCAACATGTCATACAAGAACTTCTAGTCCGTGCAGCCAAGAAAGCTGGTAAAACATAAAACATATTTTCTCTCCTTTTATGATTAATTGATAGTAATAGGTTTGTGAGCTTGGTGATTAAATGATTATGACTGTTAGGAATGGGGTTTCATGAGCTGCTGGATATACCGCAAGGAGATAGAAGAAAGTATCATGATGATTGCACTGTATTAGTGATAGCACTTGGAGGAAGTAGGATTTGGAAGTCATCAGGGAAGTATCTTTGAGACCATAAAAACTACAAGTTGAAGAAGCAGAGAAACTCAAATACATAAAAAAGAAAAAAGAAGGTGGCAAAAACTTTGTTTTAATTTTGGTCGGCTTTTTGTTTCCTTGTGTTTATTTCTATATGAATGTTTTTTGTCAGATTAGGAGGGTACTTTTGTTTCTTTGTCGAGAATAGGGTAGAGATTGGAACAGAGAAGAAGGGTGGGGACCAAAAGGGGTAGGTAATACATAGAACATTTTCCTCCTGGGAAAAATTAAAAAAAAAAATCTTTATATTAGCATTTTTTCTTCTTTTGTGGCTTTTTTTCATTAGAAATTTATACATATAAATGTTATAAAATCTTAGTATTGTACATAGAACATTGGAGCCCATATTGTTGCAACTCTATGCTCATCTACGGGCCCAAATATGTTTAGTGGGCCTTCTAAAGATCTAAATCCAACAGTAATGTGGGCAAATCAACTCAAAGCCGACACAAATCGTCGCTGTCATCATCCTCTTCTTCACCACTAAACAACACTCTCTCTTCCTCCTCCGACGAGAGCGGAATCAGCCAGCAGGTGCCGTACACAAACAAAGAACTCTAGCCCACAGTCTCGCGATCCCAGCCGCCGCGTCGCTCTCTTAGGAACAAGACGCGCCGCCTTTTTTGTCAAAGTTTTAAGAGAGACTATATTGTAAAATGCAAATAAATAAACTATTGTTTGTAGATAGCTTTTGCATGTGCTTACGTACGCACGTAGTCCACGTGCGTATGCCTAACTCTTGACACTTATATGCGTAATAGACGTGGCGACAGGCTGATAGCCCACACGACTAATCGTAATCGTTAAATTAGATGATAGGTGTCCGAAGAGTGTAAAGCAAAGGAACAAAAGTTTGGTCGAAGAAAAATGCAGTCGGCGAAGGAAAAGATCCGCGACATGGCCAGCACCGCCAAGGAGAAGCTCAGCATCTGCGGCGCAAAGGTCCAAGGTCATGCGGAGAAGACCATGGCGAGGACATCAAAGGAGAAGAAGATGGCTAAAGAGCGAGAGAAGTCTAAGGAGGCGCAGGCCAAGGCCGAACTCCACCAATCAAAGGCTGAGCATGCGGCAGACGCTCAGGTTCACGGCCACCATCTTCCCGGACACTCCACCTACCCTACCCGAGTGACCGGCACTGCTTACCCGCCGGGCCAGATCTAAAGCTAGCTATATTAGGAATAGCGGTTTAGCTTACCAATATAATATGTACGTAAGCTTTGTGTCTTTCTAATAAGAACTTGGATTTTCTTGGCTAATTTACTTTTCTAAGTATTAAGATTCTTTTTGATATTGTGTTGTATCCATATATCATATAATGCATTTCCCGAAAATAAACTTACTTCAAATAATAATAAATTTGTATGCAAAAAAATGTTTACTTGATTTAGGACTTATATGTGCGTTTGCATCTGTTTAGTTTAGTGAACTTTCTGTAGATGTAAAACTCAGATTGTGAATTCAGAAAATCGCTATTCACAAGTTCTACAATATAATTTTACTGAAAGATTTTTGTTAGAATTGTTAAAATCGTCGAAGTATCATTTTCGTTAGTCAGAGATTTCGGATGAAATGAAAAGTTTACGTTGACTTTTTCCATAGTATTAAAGGAAAGTGGGGAGTTTATGTTAAGTGCAATTTTGTGTAGATATAAAAGAGCGATTGTGAATTTAGAAACTCATATTGATAAGTCGCAACAAAAACAGCAACAAGATATCATTTTCGTTCAAGATTAATACTTTTGGTTAGGTTATAGATGCGACGTTAACGTAGCTGTGACGAATTTGTTAGAAAAGTTGATTTTATTGTACATAGCTACAAAATTATCTTACAATTTTCTTCCTAGAAACATATGGACGGAGAAAGAAAGTTCAGTCTGTGGGTGGGTGGGCCGTCGAACTCTTGACATATAACATCGCAGCAATACCAACCAAACATGGTTCGCCACGTATAGAAGCTTGCCGTCCAAAACCTCTGTGTAAGGTTTCTTTATAAATGAATCCGCGTTTGATTCTAAGCCATGGAGTTGTGTTCATATTCTTTTATATTTATCAAACTACCTCTTGTAAAATCTGATTCTTCTCTTAGATGGGTTGCTTGATTTCTCCTGTAATGAAACTCCGTCGTCTATCCTCAGCTGATTCAAGGCGTTTTGCATACACGAATCTGACTGACGAGGATATGGAGGATTCGGTCATAAAGGTGGTGGTAGGGAAGGAGAGGAAGCAGTTCATGGTCGAACCGTCCATTCTCGAAGAGACACCGTTTAGAATCTTGATTAATTCGGTTAAGGATCGTACCAAGAACCAGTTAAACCGGATTGGGAGAGTTGTATGGCTTGATCATGTCGACTCCATCTTGTTCGAGCACTTGTTGTGGCTTCTTCGTAACGATACATCTGCATTTTCGGATATAGATGTCGTCGAGATCATTGAGTTCTATGCTCAAGATTGCTAGATAAAGAAATTGATCAATACGTGAAATAATAGAGTGTTGTTTCTTCGCATCAACAAGTGTATTTTGTGATAGGTAAGATCTAGTACTGATACGGTTGAGGACTTCGTTCCAGGTCGTGGTTCTATTTATTGGTCTTTCTAGAGTAGTAATGCATCTACATCACAACGAACTTATACTATTTTTGTTTGGTTTTCAGATATATGTTAAATTGAGAAATAATTTTTGTTTAGTAGTCGACAAAAAAAATTCTTGTTTAATATGGATTCGTTTTTAGATATCTAAGAGATTCAGTATTAGAATTCTATTTTGCTATGAAGTTTGGATCAGATTGCATGGTTTAATTTGGTTAACAGCAAATATTTTTTGCGAGCGCTAGACGGCTACATTTAAGTTTGCTGTAGTGAGAAGGTCCACTGAATATTTGCTACATGCGTTGATCTTTAAAGCTGGCCCAGTATTAGCTTGGAATTAGATGAAAGGATGAAGCAACAAAACTGTTCTCTTTTAGTGAAAAATGTTTTATCTGAAGTTCTAATCATTGGAAGTCTTCCATATAGAGTTTCTTAAAATAAAATAAAATATTTAATTGATATGTAAATATTTTTATACCATGCTGAAATTTCTTAAATAAAACACTTTGAGAGATTTTGATACAGATTTTCAAAATTTAAAATATCCTTTATTAATGTATTTTAATGCTAGAGATTTCCATTAAGAAGTCTCTAAGTTTTGTTTCAACTTTCAACTAGTGCAAACAAAATTATTTTACAAATGCGAACTGTTTTGTGCAGTTTGGTTTTAGGCCTCAAAATGCTGAAAAAGGAAGTACACACTGTCTTTTGTTAACTGACAATCGGTACTGTGTCAATTAATGTAAAATCAAGGTTCATAAGATAATTAACAAATAGGCATTACATTATTCAAATGAACAGATAAATATTAGTGGTCAAACATCCGGATGTGATAGTTTGAACAGTGGTTTACTAATACTCCAACTATTATGCATATGAAGCTATAATTAGCAAGTAATCTTTCGCAACTTTATGAACTTTATATAAAGAAAGTTTGATCAGCTTGTTTTAGAATGATTGTGCTCTTAGCAATATTAATATTTTGTAAAATTTATTTATATACTACATCCAATAATGAAAGAGCAGGGGTCCGTGGTACTTGATAAAAATATATGGCTGTCTCCTCTTTACCCACATTTTTACATGTTAATTTATATCAACACTTTGATATGTAAATAACCTAAGCATATTTTTGACAAAAGGATAACTACATCATACTCATTCGGTTCCAAAATAGATGATGTTTTGAAGAATTTTGGAAATTTCAAAATACTTTCTCCGTTTCATAATATAAATTGTTTTGCTTAAATGCACAAGAATTAAAAATTTTACTTTTAAAAAGATAATGCTACTAAATAATATAAGTTAAATATAAACTAACCAATCATAGATAAATTAATAAACTGCTATTGGTTAACCAATTTTCAATAAAGTAAAATACTTTAAAATAATAAAACATCTTATATTTTGAAACATCAAAATTTCTCCAAAACATTTACATTGTGAAACGGAGAGAGTAGATGATATTTTGATATTTTATAGTATTAATTTTAGTTTTATTGATAACTGTATGACCAATAATACTTTATACTTGTTTCTAAAGATTGTTTGAATTAATTTTTATTTATATTTTTAATGTTATTTTAGGAAATAGTAACTATCTTAATTTTTGTGCATACACCAAAAACATCAAAATATTTTGGAACATAAGAAGTATTATTTTTGAAATAATATACTACTATCTCATCCCTAAAACTAGCAAATATATATATATCTAATATTGTATATTTGTGGCTATATATGGATAATTACTATTATTTCTTAATTATCACAGTAAGTTTATGTCCTGACAAGATCATTCTTTTTATTAATTTAGGAGTATTATGAATATGTAAAAGTATCCAGACTAATTCTCAATAGAAATACATTGTGAATATATATCTAACAGTGGTATATTGTTTGTAATATATAAAAAGAAAACGAAATCTGTTTTATTAGTTCAAGCAATTTTGTTTTGGTAAAAATAGTTCATACATTTATTAGAGAGTGTTTTAACTTTTATAATCACAACCATTAATAATATTGTCAAAGTTGTTTCAGATTTATAATATTAAGGACTGAAATCATAATTCTTTGAATATAGAAACGACAAAGTGAAAAAACAATATATTTTATTGTTTTAGTTCACAATAACAGAAATGAGCACTTTATTATAAGTTTAGAATCTATAATCATATTGATTTTAATCAATGAACAATATTTTTTGCTTACTTCAATCTATAACAAATATTTTCTCAATATTATAGTTCAAGTAAATAATGTAATGATTGTTCATCAATACTTAAGGGAGATGTATTCAATTTAGCATTTGATGTGATTTGATTTTTAATGGAGTTTTAGATGATTTTAATAAGTTGCAGAGATTTAGGTGATTTTTGTTAAACTACTCTAGAATATCACCTAAAACAATGGGATTTGAGTTTTATTTTTTTAAACTAAGAAACTCCACCCAAATACCCTAAAATCACCTCAAAACTTTAAAATTCCACAACTTAAAATATTTTCAATAACAGTGGATTTCAGAGTACTTGACGAAATGTCAAGTTCAATAACAGTGGATTTTAAATGAGTTTTTAAAATTCATGTTTGAATAACAGTAGATTTGTCATTTTAATACAAATCACCTGAAACTCTCAATTGAATACACCCCCTAAATGTCTTGTGATGGAAATTTTCGGCAGCTTTGCTTTACATAATTGCGTGTTTGACAGCTTAGCATCAAATGGGTTGAGCAATTAAGGGTATTATTGGAACTGAATTGGTCAGATTAATAATTTAATTTCTTAATTAGCACTCCACTTGCACTTCCTTTGTATTTTACTAGTATTACTTTAATCTTCTCTGTCGTTTACTATTTCCCGTCATTTATAACTTTTTCTTGTCAACATGTTAGTGACCTCAAACTTTGAAAAAGACGAAAATTTATTCAGGCATGTGTTTGGAAAAAAACCTAGCGACCTAAATGATTGTTAATATTTTCCTTTAGATTTTTGCAATATGAAAATTCAAAACACTGGAAATATATTTATATCTTGGGTTTCAGCCTTTAAGAATTACATTAAAGTGTTTTAGATCATTTTCTGTTGATTTTTTTTTATGTTTCTTCATGTGTTCGTGATTTTGGTTATAAAATTGTTTCTGTTAGTCAACATATGTAATAAAATGTGGAGAATGTAGTTATTGGATATTTATTCTATAAAAGTTGTTAACGTTAATTCCGTCGAGTGTATGCTACAAAAGAAACTATGTGAAACTATACGGGGATAAACAATTAACCAAAAAAATCAAACAACAACATATAAAAAACATATCGATCTATGAGCTAGTCATTCATAAGTGGAATATTTTTTCGAAACTTTATACGATAATCCAATGACCTAAGTAAGAACTAATAACCATGGACTGAGGGCTCAATATTGAACAAATTGTTTAACAAACAAAAATCATAGTTTCATAAATTCCATAAAAACAAAAGAGAAAAACCAAATTGAAGTTTGTGTAAAAAAAAAGTAGCTAAAACGGAGCCCTACCGGCGCCGGTGGAATTTCCCTGCCAGTTTTCAGCTCCCATATGAGGCAAACTCGGCAGATTAAAGAACGGCAACCCTGCGCCACCGCCGTTGGCTTCCATGTACATATTCCCTCCTCCTCCACCGCCGCTTTGAACCTGTAACTGCTCCTCATGCTCGTCCAAAGGCAACCTTTCGTAAGCCACGTTCGTAAAAGACGCCGCCATGACCATCACCGGCCCCGCCGCCATCAATTCTCCAACAACGTTACCTCCGACGACCTGCCCCTGAGCTCCGGCGATGAATATAGTCAAACTCGTCGCTCCTGGAGGAGCAGGCGGCGGAAGAAAAGATCCAGATAGGGAAAGAATCTCGAAAGTGCCTCGAAGAGTCACTACAGATCCGGCCGCCGTCGCCTGACGGATGCTGACGTTAGTGACGGTTCCGGTTCCGGACAGAACGCAAATCCCGCGCTGTCTCCGCCGCGCGTAAGTGGAGATGCACTCGAAGACGTCGCAGCCACTTCCGACTTCGAGAATGTGAGCCCTAAGAGTGTTTGCGCTCTCGCGCGTGACTATCACCGGAGGTTTTGGTTTGTTCTTCGATCCAGCTGGACGCCCACGTGGCCGCCGCATAACGAGGTCACCGCTTCCTCCACCACCACCTCCGCCTCCCAGACCGGAGTTGTCATTAGAAGCTATTAAATCTAAACTTTGGTGATGTTTATGATGGTGGTTTCCTCCAGCGCCACCGTCATCTTCGTGGTGGTTGTCGGTGGAGAACTGGCCGGCACCACCGCCTTCTACGTTGTGGACGTAGCGAGAGGTTGTTCCCATATTGAGACCATCCATGCCTATATCGAAAAGAAAGCCAAAAAAAAAACAAAATATATTTTTAAACGGAGGATTAAAGATTATTAAAGCTTAGTTTGGGATTCTAATGATTTAGGTTTAGATTTAATGTGAGAGATAGCAGACAAGCGGAAAATTTATTAAAAGTACAGAAGAAAATATATAGAAAGCTTGGAAATGAAGTAGAGAAAGGTGAAGAAGAAGCAAAAGACCAAGTCTTCGCACTATGGCCCTAAGAGACGAGTATTATTATAAATGTATTTGTTTGTGTATGTAGTGTTGTAGATGTATAAATTAATCGAATTCGAGTCTAAGAAAAGTTAATGCGGTCCTAGATTATACAAGTATAACTTCTTTAAATTAATAATTTATAAATTAATATCTCTATAAATTAATATAATTTTATAGTTCTAAATTGAGTTTTTAGTTCAATTACTATCTCGATAAATTAATAATTTCTATAAATTAATAAAAAATTGTAGTTTTGGTGTAGTCCTAACGTTATTAATTTATAGAGGTTTCACTGTATTTCGAGATGTATAGAAAAGTTAATGCGGTTCTAGATTTTTGTTAAATGTATATGTTATTGAAGAATCTACAATTGTACTAGTGTGTGTGTTCTCGCATAATAAACCACTGGACACAATAAATAATTTGTTTGATCTTGTTTCATGTGTTTTTTTATACATCGATTAATTACACTGCCAAAGATGAAGACAGCCTTCCTCTGGACCAAGACATTAAGTCATTAACTAATGAAAAGTTAACATATAGAATTAAGTGCTAGCTGCGTTTACCATTCGAAGTGTATGTCCCTATTATAACGCGTAGGAGAACTTGATTTTTGTAATATAATATTGTTTGAGCATCAAATACGAAGTGGATGAGATTAGTTCAATTGTAAACTATAGTTAGTTAACAAAGTTGACCAATTAACTATGTCTTAATCAACGATTAACTATAGTTAACATTTTGAAGTTCTTTATTAGGTTAAAATAATGGGCGATACACTAAACAAACAGGAAACAACGCGGAGATTCATGCGGTGTAGTGATGGAGATTCATGCGCTCTTATGATGTTTGCTAGCTTGCCCTTTATGTTAAAACAACTGTTGAAACAAGAAAAGTTTGTACATGCATGTAGGTTCAGCCTTCTCTGTTAAGCACATCGATCAAAATCAATCTACATTTGAAGTCAGCACTTCTATAAATTTTAATAATTGATTTTTTTTTAATGCACGGTCATTAGATGCTAGTCGAGAACATCCGGATAGTAAAGTCAATAATTGATTTTTTTATTAATAAAATACTATATTTTATAGTATAAAAATAAAGAAAATATATATTCCTTTTGTTTCTTTTTGTATGATATTTTACAGAATATTTTATTTTAATTTGTAAGATGTTTTGAAAATTTCTATGTAAATTTTTTATATTATTTGATTAAAATATTAAAAGTTAATGTATAATTTGTTTTATTTGTTTAGAATAACAATGTTTATTTACTTTTACTTACTTTTTGTTGTAGTCAAATGCTTTTAATAAAGATATTTTTATCTTAATTTGTATGTTTATGCTAAAACATCTTATAGAAAAATAGAGGAAGTATTTAAGAAAACCGAACGGAAATGGATGGAATGGCGACAACGTGTGGCGGCTTCTTCTGCTTATGCATGTGGCGATGGATCCCAGAATTTAATAAGAAATAAAAGATGTCCATTAATTGTTTTTCTTGGGTTTACTCTATGTAGATTCACTAAACAATATTCCCTCCGTTTTATATTACTCATCGTTCTAAATTTATGCACACAGATTAAAAAACATTTAATTTTACATATTTTCAAAATAAAAACACTATTACCAGTACACCTAACCATATATCAACCAATAGAAAAATAGAACATATAATATTTTCAATAAATTTTACATTGAAAACTGAAAACGACACTTATTTTGAAACGAAAATTCTACTCTAAAACGACAAGTAATTCGAAACGGATGGAGTAATAGTTAGCTATCTCATATTTAGTTTTTTCTTAGAAAAAAATAAATTAATTAGAATTTGTCAATTCATATTATATTTTTAGAAAATATAAATAAGAAATAATAATAATAGTAGTTGTGAGAAAATGATGTTGTTTTTTAAATATAGTTAATTCAATCAGCAAAACACTAAAGCATAAATCATAAACACTAAACCATAAATCCTAAACACTAAATCTTGGGTAAACTTTAAACTTTTCGGTAAATCCTAAAACTAAAGGTTTAGAGTCTGTGGTTTAGAGTTTTGATGACGGAGTTTAGGATTTAGTGTTTACAATTTAGTGTTTAGTTTTTATGATTTAGAATTTATTGTTTTGATAATAGTGTTAACAATTTTACAGCTACTACTATTTTAATTTATTTTTAGTTTTTATTTTATTTTAAAAACACAATATGATTTGATAATTTTATTATTATTATTTTTATGTAACTAAATATGAGATTACAAACTATTATTGGTTGGTTAACCTACATTATTATTATAGAGAATAGAGAGTGAAGCCAAGAAAAACTGTCTATTAATTATTAATTAGCATTGCTAATTAAAAAGTCTGCTCTACCCAAATTTTACTAACAATGATCAACTAGTTTATAAATTATAATCATACATGATTATTAACGCTAACCCAATATGTGAATTAACTAGTTTTTACATTGGACATTTTATTTGGTTTATCAGTTATATATATGCGAAAAAGTTATATATATGCGTTTAGTAATATTTAAATTTTATTATTGAACAGTCTGTAAGTGCTTTAAATTCGCAAGTGAACCAATATAGTAAAAGCCAAATGTGGTTAGAGAATGGACCTCCAGGGCAAGTCAATAGTATACAAGCTGGTTGGGCGGTAAGTAAACTTATTATTTTTATGTATCAAAAACTAATTATGTGAAAATAAGCTGGAAATAATAAATATAATTTTAGGAAATTAAAAATTTTCAAACTGCCATGCATATCTAATTATATGTTTACTTTTTAGGTGCATCCAAAATTATATGGTGACAGTGTCACACGATTTACAATATATTGGCCTGTGAGTAAATTATAGTTATTGTTATTCATATATGAATAATAATTAGCCAACATAGAATTAAAATAAGACGACTATGATTGAATTGTGTTTACTGTCACATATCAAGTAGTATTATAAATGTTACTTTTTTTCATTTTAGGGAGATGGCTATGGTAAAACTGGGTGCTATAACACACAATGTCCTGGTTTTGTTGTTGTAAGTCGAAATCCCAGAATTGGAAGACAGTTTTCGGGATCATCTGTCTATGGAAAAACAATCCATTATTTTACACTGCAAATATTCCATGTAAGTTTGTCTTCGTTCCTTATAAAGATGTTAAACTGACTTTTAAATTAAATTTTTAAATTTTTCTATATTAATAATTTTGGTGAATAATTTATATCATACTATTGTACCATTGTTTTGATTTTGGATGCTTTTTGAAATAGTTTGTTGTTGTTTCATTTGTAATAGGATGTTTCCACTGGAAACTGGGGACTTAAAGTATGTAATGAAGTAATTGGTTACTGGCCCAAAGAGCTGTTTATAGAGTTAAACAAAGGAGCTTCTCTGGTGAAATATGAAGGAAATACATTTATATCCACCGATGAAATGAGTCCTCCAATGGAAAATGGGCATTTTCCAGTCGCAGTTTTTTTTAAAACGGCACATTTTAAAAATGTCTTGATTATAGACTCCAGCTACAAAAGAGTTTATATTGAATATAGAAAACTAAGATGTTATGCTGATGTCTATTATTGCTTTGAGGTTACATATTGGGGATATAGCAGATCTAGTGGAGATTCTTTCTCGTTTGGAGTACCAGGTGGCAAATGTGGTGTTTGATGAGTTCTATGTATATATACCAACCAAACTATGCACACTTTTAAAATATATAAAGTCATTCAGTTTTTTTAAAAAACTTAACGAAAATTTGTATAATTATTAAACATTGAACATATTACTAACCAAATACCAAAGCATACGTAATTGTATTATTTGTAAATTTTAATCAAACATAAAATAAAAGGACACATCTTCCAGCAATTGTAAATAATTGAAGTCTAAGCCTTTTCAACAAAATGACAAGCTGATATTATAGAGGAAAGCTTTTAACAAATATTAATTGACATTAGACATTATTTACTAAAAAGATGAAGTCTTTAAAATTGATATTAGACATAATTTATCTATGCTTTTTTAAGAAGACAAATTTCATATATGTTTCATCATTCACATAAATCTTTTCACTCCTATATCTAATTAAATACTAATATAAGATATCAAAGATGGTTTCATATGTTATGGTATGGTCACATAATTTATGGTTGTTGGTGTATGTTATCATATAAATTTATTTATTAGTATATTATATATAAAAGTACAGATTTTAGTTTATATGTATATATGTATGTAATATATTATGGTTGGTGAATATATTTATCATTTAAAAATAATTTTATATCATGAAAATTAATTTCATATATTGTTTTATAGAATAGCCAATATATTGTTTTAGGTAATTCGCTAAAATTCCTTCATCTATGCAATACATATTTTATTAATTCACCAAAATTTAAAAAATCAGCACATTTGGTCTTTAGTTCTTTACTATTCATTTGGTAACTAAAGATATTGACCAAAAACGCATATCAATTTTTGGTAAGAATATAAAGTTGAATATTGCAGTGTTTGAATGTTGACCTCAGTTGGCTTATATCTATCTTATTAAAACAGAAACATTCTCTTGGACCTAACATTTATTTTGTAAGTTTTTAAATTAAATACACATTTATACTTTATAGTTAAACTTACATTAAATCACTATTGTTTCTTTCTTTATACTACTATCCTTGTTTCCAAACAATATATTTATTTCTTTATACTACTATCAATGTTTCTAAACAATATATTTTTATACTACTATCAATGTTTCCAAACAATACAATAATTAATCTTAGTTATTTTATATCTATCATTTTCTCTTTAGAATTTTGTAGAAACGTTAAAATTTCATAAATTGCAAAATAATAAACTTTAAAATTTGGATTATAAGACTACAAAATATGAAACTATTACAATTTAATTAGATTACATATCGGTCATCCATCAGTTCAATCGATTAGTCTCGGGTTTTAGTGATTTTTTTAATATGAATATTTTAAAAACCTAAATTGAATTGTCAGATCTCCGGATTAACCGGTATAATCACAATCGGGTTGAATTTAAAAACACTGATTTAAATGCAAAAATATTTTAAATACACACTCTTTAAAAATTACCAAAATATTTGTTAAGTTATTAGTGAAATTTTTCATCGTAAAATATTCCGCGCTTCCAAAGCGCGGGTCAAAATCTAGTGTACACTGAAAAGTAATGTAGATATAATTTGAGAGAGATAAGGATAATTTATCAATGGCATTACATCTAGCGTTATGTCTATGTGTCTATCTGCTGTCTATTCTAGGTGCAGAAGGAAGTATTGATGTGAGAGTCCAACTTCTTTTTGTTTGTTCTATCCTCAATTACATTTTTTTTTTGTTAATTTTAGAACATCTCTTCAATTGTGTTTTGCAGGATTTTGATTGTGTTGAGATATACAAACAACCGGCTTTCCAACATCCATTGTTGAAAAATCACAAGATTCCGGTGAGTTAGTAAATTATGCATGGTACATATAGGTAAGATACAAAACTTGTTCCTGTTAAAGATAGAATATCAAAGTTTTACGATTTGGATGTAAGAGTCTGGATCCCCCAACCCCATCATACAATTTCTTAAAAAAAATCTTTGTAGAAAATACATTGATTTATAGAACTTTGAGAAACATCAAAGGTTAAGAATCTTATTTTTCCTTTTTTTTTGCGATACTATATATAGGAAACATTCAGCTCATATGAGGATCTTGAAAGAAGCGACAACTATGAAAAGAAAGACCAGTGTCCAAAGGGAACGGTTCCAATCTTAAGACAACGAAATGGATCCGAGAGCTTTCATTTGAACACACCCGAGCATTTGGGTCAACATGTATATCTTCCACTTCTTAATTGCATTTGTAAATAGTTTACATAAGTCTCATTTACGTTTTTTTTTCCTTCTAACAATTTCTCATTTAGTTGTTAAGACATTTTAATAATATATTTATTTAATGACTAACATATGTTTTTAACAGTTTGCAACAATTCAGACGTCCATTTTAGATGAAAGTATCTATCGAGGAGCCGAGGCTGAAATAAGTGTTCATTCTTTAAATTTGCAAGTGAACCAATATAGTAAAAGTCAAATTTGGTTAGAAAATGGATATTCAGGTCAACTCAATAGTATACAAGCTGGTTGGGCGGTAAGTAAACTTATTATATTTATATTTCATAAAATAATTATGTGAAAATAAGCTAGAAATAACAAATATGATTTTAGCAAAATTTTCATTTAAAATTTCCATGCATATCTAATTATATGTTTACTTTTTAGGTGCATCCAAGATTGTACGGTGACAGTGCCACACGATTTACAATATATTGGACTGTGAGTAAATTATAGTTGTTGCTATTCATATATGAATAATAATTAGCCTACTATAATTAAAACAAGACGACTATGATTGGATTGTTTTTACTATTTTATCACGTATCAAGTAGTATTATGAATTTATTTTATTTTTTCATTTTAGGGAGATGGCTATGGTAAAACTGGGTGCTACAACACACAATGTCCTGGTTTTGTTGTTTTAAGTCGAAATCACAGAATTGGAAATCAGTTCTCCGGATCATCTGTCTATGGAAAAACAAGCTTTTATTTTACACTGCAAATATTTCAGGTAAGTTTGTCTTCGTTCTTTATAAGCATGTTAAACTGATTTTTATTTTAAGTTTTTTTTTTATATCTTTTTTATAAATAATTTTGGTGAATAGATTATACATACTATTACACAATTGTTTTGAGTTTTGGGATGCCTTTTGAAAATAGTTTGTTGGTGTTTCATATGTAATAGGATCGTTCCAGCGGAAACTGGGGACTTAAACTAGATAATGAAGTAATTGGTTACTGGCCGAAAGAGTTGTTTAAAGAGTTAAACAAAGGAGTGTCTTTCGTGAGATATGGAGGAAATACATTTATGTCCACCGATGAAATAAGTCCTCCAATGGGAAATGGAGATTTTCCAGTTGCAGATGTTTTAAAGACGGCAAATTTTAAAAATGTCTTGGTTATAGACTCTAACTACAAAAGAGTTTATGCTGAAGAGAAAAATCTAAGACAATATGCTGATACCTATGAATGCTTTAGGGTTAGATATTTGGGTATTAGCAGATCTAGTGGAATGTCTTTCGCTTTTGGAGGACCAGGTGGCAGATGTAGTTATTGATGAGTTCTATATATGTATGCACCAACCAAATTGTATCAACTTTTTCAAATACAAATAATAAAAGTCGTCTAAAATATTTTTTTTTGCTTTCTTGTTGAAAGTTTTTTTAATTATTAAACATTGAACATTATTAGTAACCAAATAAAAAAAAATAAAAATATCATAGGAAAATCATAAAACTAATATATTTATATTTTGCTTAGATATGCATTTTTGTAACAGTTTGTTTGTCTCATTTAAACGAGCCTTATTTATAGAGATGATAAGGCCCATTAAAAGAAACTTCAGGCCCACAATGTTGCAACCCCCTTTCCTTAAACCCTAGTCTCTACCATCGCCGAGAAGTCACCGGTCTCAATGGCGAAACTCCTCTCCCGCTCCACCGCCTCGCGCGTCGCAGCAACGCGTTTCTTTTCCACCTCCAGACCCGCCGCTCCTTCTCACTCTAACCTCATCTCCCGTCGTTCATCACCGACGCTGTTCCACGCCATGGGATTCATCCCTGCTGAGTCGACCCGTCTGACGACGATCCGGACCCGGATGGATAGGTCCGGTGGATCGTACTCGCCGCTTAATTCCGGATCAAATTTCAGCGACCGAGCGCCTACGGAGATGGCGCCGCTGTTTCCCGGCTGCGACTACGAGCATTGGCTCATCGTCATGGACAAGCCCGGCGGCGAAAACGCGAGTAGGCAGCAGATGATCGATTGCTATGTTCAAACTCTTGCCAAGATTGTCGGAAGGTGAGATTTTACTTTGTTTCGTTAGAATTCACTCTCTCTCCATTGCAAGTAAACTAATTGCATTTTGAGTTTTGGTTTGGTTTTTATTAGTGAGGAAGAAGCTAAGAGGAAGATCTATAATATCTCGTGCGAGAGGTATTTTGGGTTTGGTTGTGAGATCGATGAGGAGACATCAAACAAACTCGAAGGTATGTCTCGTTTTCCGACACACAACTTGATGATTGTGTAATTGATGTGTCTTGTTTGAGTTTCCAGGGATTCCTGGTGTTCTCTTCGTGCTTCCGGATTCTTATGTTGATCCAGAGTACAAAGACTACGGTGGTAAGTTAATCAAAAGATCGTTTCTTTCATGTCCTGTGTCATAATCCATCAGCATTTGTCGGAACACATTAAAAAAAAAAAATTGAGCTCTTTTTCACGCAAAAACATTGCTTATGTATATGAATAAGTGAATTTGTTAAGTGCTTCTCTGCCCAATGTATACCAAACTTTGGAATAAGTCTTTTGGTGAATGTTTTTTTTTTTTTGCAATTTGCAGCTGAGTTGTTTGTGAACGGAGAAGTGGTTCCGCGTCCACCAGAGAGACAGAGGAAGATTGTGGAATTAACAACTCAAAGAAGCTCGGATAAACCGCCGAGGTACGACCGAACCAGAAATGTTAGACGGAGAGATAACATGCGTTAAGAAGACCCTTCAGTACTACTCAAACAGTTTTTTGCTAAACATCTCTTTTCCCTTTTGAACTTCGTTCGTATTTGTCTTTCTTGGTTTTTGTTATTTGATCCTCCACTCTATACGAATAATGTAAATTGTGACATTGGTGGTGATGGTATCGATGTTGTTGGTTCTGTTTGGTTGTCTCGTCTAAAGCTTAATTTAAACAATCTTTTCTAACGGTATTCCATTGTCACTAGCTATGTATTCTTCTGAAGAACGAATCATCTATTAATAAACATTTCCTAAGTGAAAGTATAGAGATAACTTGCTTTAAAAACAACCAAAAATCATATAAACTAACAAGAGTATGTCCAAAGGTGTGTGTACAAAAATACGCAAAAGACAAGAAATTTGTGTGACAAACAAAACAAAAGAAATAATCATATCACCATCCCAAAGGGTTCTCAAGTAAAGTATTTGCCTTTTAACTATGGAGAACCCCAGAAACAGAAAGAACAAAATCTCTATAGCGTTCTACACATCTATGCAGCTGAAGATTAAGCTTCTTTCATAGTATAGACTAACCTAGGAAGTCTTGAGGAAAAAACCGGATAAGAGGCTGAAGAGAGAGAGATCATCTAGTAACCACCCCATCTTGGACTTAGGATTGGGAAGAACCCTGAAGGAGAAGGTGGGAACATGAGCCCTGGAGATGGTGGTGGCTGAGAAGGACCTGGACCTGGACCTGGACCTGCACCGGGTCCGTGACTTCCTGATTGAGCTATTTGTGAAAACGAGAAGTTTGGGGTAAGTGGTTGAGGATACTGGACTCCTGGTGATAGCAATGGGTAAGGTGATCTAGGAGAGAACATGTTCGGGTAACCAGTAGGAGATGGTTGAAAAAACTGAGACGTAGGTGAGGGTAGTGGTCCAAAACCGTTATACCGAGGAGAAGGAAAGCCACCATCATACCTAGGAGAAGGAAAACCACCATACATCTGACTGAACCTTGGAGAGGGAACGGTTGGCGTGCCAGGTACAGGACCATTGAACTGAGGGAAAGTAAGATTCCGAGGCATTGGACTAGGAACTAACCCTGGTGGTGGTTGATATTGACTAGGCTGTAGTGGACCCTGCATATCCACTCGTTGTTGGGATCCAGACATCATATGTTGCTGAGGTTGAGACTGAGACTGAGGATGATGATGATGAGGCTGAGCTGGCATGTATGGGGGATGTTCATGACCTGGCTGCATTTGATTACCACTGGGACCTGCATCTCCAAGTGAACTTTGAAGATAACGCATATATTCCGAGATGGGAGACTCAGCTGGTCGTTGTTGTTGTTGTTGGACGAAGCTGTGAGGACGATGCTGTAGAGGCATGGAAGGGGGAGGAAGCGAAGGACGGTTGAGATCCGTTAAGGGCGCTGGTCTAACCCTCTGCAACCTAGTATTCTGAGGCCTCGGTGAGTTGTTGTTGTTCTGAGGAGGAGGCCGAGGAAGACTGTCACGCGATGGAGAGCCAGTTAGCTGCTGAACAACGCTTCTAAAGTCGTTCTTGCTCACGCTATAAACCTGAGGCTGCGCTTGAGGCCTTGCAGGGGCAGAGGCATTAGCATTTGCAGAGAAGTTGGATTGGTGGATAGGACTCTTCCTGATACTCTTCCCAGTCTTATTCACACCCAAATGATCAGTTTGTCTAGGCCTATCCATCTTAACACCTCACTACCAATCCAGCAGAACCAAAAATGATCGAACGATGATCCTTAAATCAGCTAAAAGCTCAAAACTTTATCCTCAGTTCTTGAGATAATCCTATCCTCCCTTCAAAGAACTACAATTCTGATACTCTATCAATGTTCTGCCCAAGAGAGAAAGTGATAACAGTAAGATGAAGAAAAAAAAGTTGAGGTCTTTCACCTTAGTATTCGGATCCGAGAAGAAACTACGAGAGCTCGGAGCCTGATTTCAATCAGATCTTCAGAATCTCCCCTGAGCTGAGAGGGTGAAAAGGAGAATTCAAATGAACCCTAATTTCTGTCAACGAAGAAGAAATGAGATTGAAATTCAGATTTCCCTTGGTTGTGTCTTTTTTTATTCGTGTTCTGTCTGGAGTGACGTGGATCTGACGTGTCCAGATCTTTTGTTAATGACTTTTAACAAAAAAAAAGTCAAAACGGAAAAATCGAAAGTAGAAATGTTTTTTTTTTAAAAGAAGAAATGTTGTTTTACATGCAAATAGAGCATTCTCCTAATCTAGAAAATATATATTCGTTTCATGAAATTAATATTCGTTTCCTATTTAAGAAGGGAAATTATGAGGAAACCTTATAGGCTTTTGCAGTTATGGTATTTTTATTTTCAATTTTTTTATTCTATTTTGGTTATGAAAATTATTAAAATTTATTGGTAGGGTATGACTTGTAGGGTATGACTTACAAATGTATGATGCATTTGCAAAAAGAAAAATGTATATATTGCAATGGAAATTGGTTTTGATTTTTTTTTGTCGGCTAATTGACGTTTTGATTTTTTTTTTGTCGGCTAATTGACGTTTTGATTGATTAAAGTAATGATTTGGTTTATAAATAGAAATTATTTTAAAATAAAAACAATAATGAAACAAAAAACAGCTTTGTATCTTTCTTTTGCTGAGAGAAAACTTTATCCGCCTGACATGTGTTTCATAGAAAAACAAGATTAGCAGCATGTCCAAACTTTCTCTATTTGAACAGTAAACACAAACATGATTGAACGCTTGACAGCAAGACACAAAAAAGAAATGGGGTGAGAGAGGCTCGAACTCTCGACCTCAGGATCACTCAATAGCTATGAGACCTACGCGCTAGCCAACTGCGCCACCACCCCAATTGATGGTATCTTTGTCATCCTGCATAACTTAGTTAAGCTAATAATCTGTATTTATTTGTGTTACAAAAAGAAATCTGTATTTATTCTCTGTTGCTGATTATGTTTTTGTCTACAAAAAAAATCAATCTGTGGTATTGAAACATTGAGAAGAAAGCTGTGTTTTAGGTTTTATATTTTCATTGAGCCTTTATGGTGTTGAAATTGAGAAAGAAGTACGTGTACATGCAAAAGCCTTATAGAAGCATATGTTTATTATTTACCTTGCGAATGTTTGCGCTAAAACATATACTTTTGACCATGAATGAGAACAGAACATCAGTTTTCAAAATCTTACGTTTTGCGGTTTGTCCTTATAATTTGAAAGGAACAGAACAAGTTCACAACAAGTAGAACATTAATTAGAAGAAACGTAGGAAAAGATCTGTCTTATTCCTTTATTGCATCTCCAATTCTTATCTGATCTCTTTGTTTCTTTAGATCCTCAAAGCTCCAATCCCTTCGGATCCCACTGCTTCTGACCAGCTTCGGCTCGTCAAGATCCCCATAGACCATGGCCTCCGCACTATGTAGCCTGCGATGTCCCGTTTTGACCCGTCTCACTGCGGGCAAAGTTGGTCTTTTCCTTCCCATATTTTTATATCCTGGAATTACGAAGTTTTCAGTAATGTTTGAATCTATGTCCGAGTTTGATCTTTGCAGGATGTGGCAAGCAAGGCAGTTTAGGCTCATATTTTTGTTTCTCACAGAAAAAGAATCGACAATGGGAGATGTTTAGAAATGTGTTATCTTCTGGTTTTTGATTTGCTTGTATAAAGATAAGAAAAAGAGAAATTTCCAAATGACAACCTTCGTGGGATGTTCCTTCTAGGGTTCTAGTTGCTTGGTTGACAAGAACTTTTTTTAAAATGAAGATAGATAATAGAAACAAATGTAACCTTTTTGAGTCGGAGTTTGCTTATTTTTAGTGTTTAATCGTTTGGTGGACAGAACGAGTTTTTTGGGTAGATACTTTATTTGATGATTCTATTTTTATCTTGCAGCTTAAAAGTTAGTCCTAGATTTTCTATTTCATGAACAGAAAGTTTCCTACAATCACGCAAGCGACAGATAAGCATGTTTTTGTTTGTTTGTTATTATAAATCAGTTAAATTTTTATTTTTTGAACTTTGGCTTAAATCAGTTAAATGTTTACTTGCTGAAACCGTTTAAATGTATTATCGCTAATGACCTCTCATTGTATGTTAGAGATTTGTTCCTATTTTCCTTTTTATTGCTGCTAGTTATTCTTTCTTAAACAATGTAATGTTAAATGTTTTTTTTTTGCTAAAAAATGTTAAATGTTTCATATCTTTGTTCAAAAAATCTTTCATAACTACGTTCAAGTTGAAAATCTTCTTATTCACTTTTTGACGTGCATTCTTATCTTAGTTTAACAAAACGATTTTTTGGGGTCTAATAGTTAAGAGTAATCTTAGAATTTAACAAAAATATGGTCTTAATAGTTATGAGTAATGTAACATATTGAGTTTGTACAGCCGTTTTCTTCATTATTCAACAAGTTTAAAGCTCAAGTTTACCGCTCAATACTTCAACCATCAAGTACAAATCATTAGCAAACTGATGAGATCATAGCTTTCTTTGGAATCTTTTCAACCTTGAGCCACACTTTAAGCCTAAAAGACTTGAGCCGTGATGAAAGAGTCTAGTGCAACATAACTCTTTGGAAGAGGTCAATGACATGTTAATGTTAGTTGGAGCTTATATGTGACTTGACATGAGTAATAAAGATTCATTTCCGAATAAAGTCTGATACATCCAAGAAAAAAAGTCAAACACGTTGAATTTCATCAATTCTCGTAAGACTTTTGTTCATGTACACCACATGTTTTTATTTAATGAAAATTTTACAAAACACAATCTCATTTGTACAAAATATTGATATTTTCAATAAAACAAAAACAAAAACATAGTTTACGGCATAATTTCCCCCTAGTACAAGAATAGAATCAAATGACTTGAAAATGGAAGAAGGGTATAAGAAAAAAGAAAATGAATGTACATTGGGTTTGGTCTTAGGATAAAAACATAAACCTTTTACCATAAGCTGGAAGCAACAGAGGTGAGCTTCTTCTTTGTCTCCTCAGCCATGTTCTTCAACGACGACATGTCTTGCTGAGCCTAACACAATACAAAACGAAATGGTTTCATCACTTGACGACACTAATACAAGCCTGAACAAAAAAAAGGATTAAGAAGTGAGGCTAGTAGACCTGGAGAGAGAGGCGGTTGATAAGATCACCAGCTGAGAGATCCAGAGGAAAATCTCCATCATCATCTCCAAACAGATCAGCACTAGAGATTGCTGATGAACCCTGTTTTTTTTTTAAAATGAGACTGTTACAAATTAGTACTAATGAGTATTTTAGCTAAGGTAGTGAGAAGAAGACGTACATGGAACTTCTTTAATGTACTTTTGGCCTCAAGGTCCATGGAGTTATTCTCGTTACCAAAGTACTGAGCAGAGGAGATTGATTTTGCGTTAGAGAACTTCTTCCGGGCTTCATCTGTCTCTTGAATCTGTGTGGTATAAATGCTAGAGAGTGTGAGTACAAAAACAGTTTAACTTAAAGACTAATAACATAAGAGGGAAGAAGGAGCTTTGTATATACTCTTGAGGAGCTTGTGATTGGTTTCTTCTGAAACACGCCTCCTCCATTCATCTCAAACTCCTCGAAGAAGCCTGTTGATTTTGGTGGAGCTACATGACCAAACACTTGAGGGCCATTGCTCATATATTGCTCTCTTGTTTGAACACCGTCCGCATAATCAAAGCGAGAGGAAAACGATGACCTAGCTGATTTAGGCGATGGTGAACCGTTAGCTGAGTAAGTCGCTGATATTATCACAACAGACTCCTCTGGCTTTTGATCATAAAGAGTCTCCCTCGACTGCAAATTTCCCGAAAAGAAAATAAAACAATTTATGTTAAGTTCTCAAAAAACACAAGATGATCTGTAGAGTGTCAAGCACGTTACTGACCTTAGTAGTTAGCTTCTTAGCACCAAGTCCTCCTGTTTTTCCCGTCTTCTTGGCACCACCAAGAGGCTTCTTAACGGACCGAGAAACTCTCGGTGAGACGGGAACCTTAGTATTATTATTACTACTCTCTTTAGGAGGTTCACTGGTTTTGATGCTGGAGAGCCCATTGGGCACTTGCGTGGTCGTCGTCGAATCAGGAGAAGGAGGCAAATTAAGAAGTTCCTCGGCGTTGCTTTTGGCAACTTCTCTGGCAAGAGTCTGTTTGTAAGACTCAGCAGCTCTGGAGGTATACTTAGTGTCGGCTTTACCTTCTCCGCTCCAACCGTGCTGCTTGAAGAAGACATGCGCCCTGCTGTTTCCTCCGTACACCATCATCTTCAACTGCTCAGGGCTCCATGAGTCTAGATTTGTTGACCTAAAAAAAATTAAAAAAGATGACATAAACATTTTTTTAATACAAAGTCTAGAGTAAATCAAAAGAAACTCAAATTCGAATAGGTAATGAATTAATCAGATCAATGAACCTGACGAAGCTGATGTGGACGCCGAGGCTGCGATGAACAGCAGAGCAATCGATGCATAGGAAGATCCCGTAGGTAACGGACGCCCATGTTGGGCTCTTCGCATTGCAATCGAAACATATCTGCATAGTTTAAAAAAATGGCGCCAAAGATAATTATGATAAAGTGACTTATAATACATGGTGTGGTTTGTGATGGGAAAAAGCCAAGATCCGATTTAATTACCAAGTACAAGATCTTAACCACATCAATGAATCTTTATTACCTTATTATCCGATTTCGATTTGAGCTTCTTGAAGACAGCAATCTTATCATTCAGATTCTCGGACGTCATTGTAAGGAGGAAACTATATATATTCTCCAGAAATAAAGTTTCCGGAGATTTGAATACTTTTTCGAATTCAATGAGAAGAGGAAAAGTGATTTTTAATTTTAATTTTTGTTTTGGAGACTTGCGCAAGAAATCGAGGGGTTTATAAATAGAGAAGTTTGCGCAATGCCCAGCCGTAAGTTTGGTACTGTGAATTGACTAAAATAACCTTTAAACCCATCTCGCGCGCGTTTTGATTTGTAGGATTCGTAACGGTAATGAGAGGTGGTTAACTCAACGAGCCATTTTTGCATTTACCTCATAACGAGAGGTAGTTAATTAACCCTTGTGCATATTTTGTTTTTAGAAAAAAACCATGAGAGAGAACCTTCAACTTACAATCTTTCTTGATTCACGGAACCAGCTTCTGAGAATTCGATTAAAAAAATAACACACACTTATAAATAAAAAATATTGAATCGGGTATATAGAACCAACTCCTATGCCACCATATATTTGGTGAAAGACTTGTTCCTTGAGGTGATACTCATCCTCCTTCAGAAGTCACTAGCTAACAACTTTTTTTTTGTCAACACTAGCTAACAACTTCGAAGAAGAGAGATTTATGTACCGGCAACAAGAAGGACACTTTTTTTTGGTGCAACACAACAAGAAAGAGACTTATACAGTTATACCTACTTTCATTTTGTAGTTTTTTTAATTTAACGTATCGGAATCTGTTTAGATATATTATTGTCTTTTGTTGTGTCAATTTTTGGATCTATGTTGATAGAAACCAAAATTTGAAACACGCGATTTCTTCATCATGATTTATATAACCTTGACATATAAACCTTAACATATAAAAAAAAGTAGCTCACAACTTTAGTTATTTGTATTTGCGCTTGAGATTCCATGTTATTGTCTTAACCAGAGCACTAGCTAAAACAGTTGTGAACAACTACTAATCTTGAAATTTCAAAAACGACATTCCTTTCATTAAAAAAAAACTCATGTTTGACGACATAAATACCCCCTAGGGAGAAGGAAGTTCTTTGCTTTGGCGAAGGAACCAAACACACGTTTTCCACATACACAAATAATGGGAGTTACCTACTCGTACAAGGGTATTGAATATGATACAACTGACGTTTCAACATTCAACATTAACCAGTGAAAACAGAGGAACCAGTAAATAAATTAATAAAACAGAGACGAGGTTTGGTTTAAAAAAAAAATACGCATTACATAATGACATATCACAGAACCAGTCACATGGACTATAAGGGAAAGAGCGACTTCTCAAATGCGCAGCAGCCAAGAGCCATGTGAAGAAAAACTGGTTAAGTGAAGCGGTTTCATCAAACAGCAACATGGACTTAGGTGAAGGACCAAGAAGCGTGCACTAGGTACCAGTATTTTGATATGCATGAAATGAGAATCTTTTTCTTCAGTAATGGTTCCAGAGTAAACGTCTGTTCATCATGGCTGGTGGAGCTAGGCCCGGTATGTCCCGGATGTCTTTGTTGTTTGGGTTCACAATCTAATCCAAAAGAGAAGAAGACGTTACAGAGTAAATCTAAACATACTAAAAACAAGTAGGCAAAAGTGTGAGAAAGGAGAAAGAGAGGTGTACCTTGACGATGATGATTGCTATGACACCAATGACAATAAGGAAAAGAAATGCCATAATACATTTGTCCGTTGCAACCTGAGAGATGAAGAAGAAGCAGAGGTTAAGGTAAACAAAAGGGACAAGAGGAAGCTGCAGATAAATATGAATCGTATAAAGAAGAAATAAGGAGATTGTGGAGACTGACCTGCCTACCGATTTCCTTGACCAGCTTGGAGGCCTTCTTGAGTGAGAAATGAATAGAATCGAGTTCATTGACAACCCTACTCATTTGGTCGGTCTGAAAACAAAGGAATGTTGTAAAGAACAACAGAAGAACCGATTGTTTGGAAACAAAGAAGTGTGGCTTAACTACAAACCTGAGCCTTGAGAGCTGCTGAGGTATCTGTTCCCACATTTATGGTCTCTTGAACAATCTGTCGTTAAAGCCACAATTAAAAAAAAAAGGCAGTGAGATTTTTCCTTTAGTAGGCGACAAACAGGCAACGAATGATATAAGAGATAATATGTAAAAAAGTAGTGACCTTTTTCCCTCTTTCAATGGCTTGATCAGTGTCATCCATCATAGAGTTGCCTTTATTCACAAGTTCTTGATTGGTCATATCTGAAAAGTGATTAAGCTCCCATTAAATACTCTTGGTAGGTCACAAATTACTAGAAATCAAAAAGAAGATGGTTGCAAAATCCTTGAAAGAAAGAGGGTTACTTGAAGCAAGTAAGACATTCTCTTCCATGTTGTCTTCAGCAGGACCATCGAAAAGATCTACTCTCTTATTATTGCTGGCTAGATTTGATGAGTACCTGTGCACAAATCAATCATCCCTCCTCGTTAATCAATCAAATCACCACAAAAACAAAGAGAATGTAATTGTAAGAGACATTATTATTGGAACATTATTAACACGTACTTCTTCTTAAGAGCAACATATGAGTTTAGTTCCTTAACCTGCAGACAAAAACACAACAACAACCATCCATCACTTGACAATTATAAAAAAAAAAAATTGAAAATTCAAACAAGTGAAGAAAGGGTAGCCTACCATAGATTGACGTCTATCATTCAACATCCGGTTAGTGGTGGCGTCGTTTCCACCTTCCAGGCTCTTGACTTCCCTATCGAAATCTTTAATAAGGCTCTTGCAGTCGCGCATTTTGTCGGTGAGTTCTTCGAGCTGCCTGCTCTGTCTATTAGCATCTTTGATCTTCTCCAACTTCTGGAATCCATTTCTGGTTCCCAAAAAATAAAAAGACACAAACTTTACAGACAAGAACAAGGAGAAAAAGAACACAGATTAAGAAATGAAAAAAAAAAAGAGAGATTCTCACGATAAAGCACGGAAAAGGTCATTGATTTGTCCTTCGATCTCAGCAAGCTCTTCGCTAACCGCAGAGATTGGATCCATCTCTTTGTTACCCTTTTCTTCAGATCCAACCACCAAACAAATGTCGACCACGAATCGAGTCGCTCAGGTTAGATCGGGAAATGCGAATCAGCACAAGGTTCCCTAATCTAATTCACTTTCTCGTCGCGGCCTCAAACAAAACAATCGAATCTCGATTTCAAAATTTACAGAACCGACACACGCAGATTTTGCAGATCTACGAGACCAATGTGGATGTCCGAAACCGATAACGAAGAGGCAGAAATCAAAACCTACACCAATAATCTTTCGGACATTTTTTTATTTAGGGGGAGTTTCTTGCCTCTTTTTCTGCCATTGATTTGGCTCCAAAGGGAAGGGAAAGACACGAGAGAGAGAGAGAGGCAGAGAGATTTGAAAAAAAGGAAATGATAAGGAGAGGGGGACCCGCCACGACACCGTTTGTTTGTCAGGTGGAGAAAAGAACTCATATAAACCTGTATCGTCGGATCGGTCACCCTCTACCAGATCTAACGGCCAATACTCTCACAGTAGTTTCATTCTATCATTTGACTTCAAAACCAACATTAATACTACTAATTATCCTTTGCACAGCTAAATTATCCTATGTAAATCTCCCTTACATAAATCCAGTTCAAACATTTAATTTATTTTTTTAATTTTTTTATTTTATATTGAATATGCAAAACTAATTTCAAACTATATTGAAATGGCCAATGAACAACTTGAAACTTGATGATGTTGAATAGTGAATCTTGTAGCTTTTACGTATGATCTAGGGGAGCCCTTTGATATCATAGCTATATCGAGAGGAAGTTACATGCTACGAAGTGTCTTCTTTTCGATGCAAAAGAAGTTTTATTTTGGGACATAAATGATGGATATTTGCTCATTGCACTGCCGGTCCTTGCTCTGCAGATATAAAGCACGTACAGCATCTTGATCAATGTCTATTAATAAAGCAGAGGAATTATAGTCCAGACGTTGTGAGTCTTGTGACATGAAGAAGAAACTTTATACGAAATATCTGGAGGAGATGATTGATTCGGGTTGTGCACCAGATAGACGGGAACAGCTAAGGTTCTAGTGAGGATCAACTGGAACAGGGTTTACTTCAGTGCATAAGGATGTGTCATGCGAGTTCTCTTGTCCCAAAAGCTAACGTCTAAAAATCCTAACCTGTAAACTGAAAATAGCATTTTGTTTCATAGATCTGACTTCTTAATAAAGTTTTTGATTTTTATGATCAGTACTGAAAAAGAGTCATATTATATGGTCGAATGTTATGTCACAACCCACAATAGTTGCTTTCAGTGGGTAGGTTGGTTGGTCCACGAGCAAATGATTCAGAGAGTGATATTTTTATTAGCAGAAAAAAAGGCGAACCCACCAAACCATTTTGTCACAAGAATATAAGCCGATCGGTGAGTGCAGCACTCTCTGCAACTGTTGTTGTGTGTCCGTTCAAAGATCTCACGAAAACAATGCTGCAAGATTCTTGTGGGCTTCTAAGGTTGCTTCTCATCTAAGGATCTCTGTTTCTCAACGAGGGTTCTCTTCCGGTGAATCTCAATCCATTTCATTTCTCTCTGTTTATATCTCTCTCTGATTATTGATTCTGAGATTATTCTTTTTGAAAGTATGTGTCTTTGATAGTTCTGTCTGCAAATCCCTGTTTCGTTGATCTTCGCTTTTCTGTGGAACAATGTGTTTTGTCTAGAAATAATTTGTACACAGAGCAAGAGATCTTTTAAGAACTCTATTTTTTTAATCTCTTGTCGGAATGTTTTAGATATTTTTGAAATTGATCAAAAAAAAAAGATATTTTTGAAATTTGACCTTTAACTTGTTATTATTATTTTGTGTGTTAATAGTGGTTTTGAAGGATTTGAAGTATGCTGAATCACATGAATGGGTGAAGACTGATGGGAACAAAGCAACTTTTGGTATAACGGATCACGCTCAGGACCACTTGGGTGATGTGGTCTATGTGGAGCTGCCTGATGTGGGACGTTCGGTGACACAAGGTGAGAGTTTTGGAGCGGTTGAGAGTGTGAAAGCAACTAGTGATATCAATTCTCCAATCTCTGGTACTGTGGTTGAAGTCAATGAGGGGCTGACCGAGTCGCCTGGATTGGTGAGCTGAGTAACCAGTAGTATAGATTTGATTCATCGGTGTTAAACATCATAAACTTGGAGATTTTTGATACTGTGGTCTCGAGCTGAGATTCTTCTGTTAGATTTATAGGTGAACACGAGCCCGTATGAAGAAAGATGGATCATAAAGGTGGAGCTGAGTGATGCAGGCGAGGCGCATAAGCTGATGGATTCAGACAAGTATTCTAAGTTCTGCGAAGAAGACGCCAAGCACTGATCAACATAGACTTTTGTTTTCTCAAAATCTTTATCTATGTAGATGGATGAATCTCTGCTTTTCTTTTTAAGTTCTTTTTTTTTCACTTATTGTTTGAATAATGGTATTACAAAAAAAAAGGTTTGGAGTTATGCCTCTTTGGTTCTCATTTGGCCTCTTTACTTAATTTGAATCATTGTTTTTTTTTCCATTCTTTGTGAAGTGATAGAACCGATTCTTGTAACGAAATATAAAAGTGATTAATGCTTTGACTTGGCACGGGCTCTTCCTGACTAGATACGAAGCACAAACTTATGGCATATTTTTCTGAAAGTCATCCCACCATTTTGGTGGCTTGGGATCACCAATTACATGTGTCTCCACTAAAGAGTGTTTCGTTTGGAGTAAACAAGCGTTCGAGTAGTCGATTTTCCAAATATATGTCATCTTGGAAATATGAAAATGGCAGTAAGTGCAGAGTGCCATATAATGTGAGGTTGATAGTTAAAGTCCCTATGTTTCATATTAGATGTTGTTTTTTTTTGCTAAATGGTAAATATCATTAAGAACTAATGAAGATCTGGCTACAAGTTAATGAAACCAAAGATTGCTTTGCAGCTAATCAGGTTTAAGGGGCTGCAAAAAAGTTAAAAAAACCCCAAAAAACCTAAGGAAATCAACACCAAGCAACCTAAACAAAGGCTTGCTAGAAGTTGATTAATACATTGAAGCAAAAAGACAACATTTTGAGTTCCCTTACCAAAGCCTTCTTACTCTACTAGTTTGAAACAGAGAGCAAGAGAATAACTTGCTAGAAGGCTTGCTAGAAGTTGATTAATATATTAGATGTTGTTTAAGGGTTTTGCAGAATTATTAAGAAATTGTTAATTTTTATTCATTTTGCGTCAAAAACATCAAACAACATTAAAATTTTGTCAATGTCACAACTCCTCTTGCCAATGTCATTGATGCAACTGCTGTTGCTGCTCCTTCTGCGGTCCAAACCGTCCCGTCTGCTCCTGTATTTGTTCTCTCTCCTGCTTTGGTAACACAAGATGAATCTTCTTCAGACTCATTGACAAATGAGGAGGAAGGAAATGTTTTTAAAGGTAAATTTGCTTCTTTAATCCTGAGTATTCAAGGTTTGAGATGGGTGATCTCTCTCGACCTCGGTCGACCGATCAAACCAACTCAGAAAATTCAAGAGATGCAATGGACTCTTGTAAGTGGACGAAATAAAAGTAGTAGGGGCCGGTTATCCCCGTTTTAGAAAGTCATGTATTCAACTCACCATATTCTCGTCTCATGATATTGATTAGGCATGGGCATTCGGGTACCCTTTCGGATATGAATACTATCCATTCGGATATCGGTTTTTTTCGGATTTTAAAAAATGGTCTCATTCGAATATTACAAAAAATCGGATTGGGTTCGAGTCGGATCCTCCCAGATCCGGATGGGTTCGGGTATATCCGAAGTAATCAAACTACTCGATTCAACTCGGATATTTTATATCCAAATTACTCAAATTTATCTAAAATAACTTAAACATCTAAAAATACTTAATTTATATTGTTCAAATTGGTAATTTTTTTGTCCAAAAGTAACCATATACGTAATATTATTTGAGTGTTTCTATCCAAAACATTTATTTTTATCTATAAATACCTAAAATAACTAATATGTTTGATTTATAATTTTAATTTAGGTGTTAGTAATATCATAAATATAATTTAAAATAATATTATATATATCTATATATATTTGGATATGTTCGGATACTTATTCGGTTCTCGGTACGAATCGGATTCGGTCTTGTAGGATCCAACCGGGTCGGGTACCCTATTTTTCGGGTCGGTTCGAATAAATACTTCGGATATGGATATTTTGCCCAGCCCTAATATTGATCATTGTCATGTGGTTGCAATGTAATCATGGGCTTCAATTCTCTAGTTTCATTCTTGAAACTTTTCTATCTTTCTCATATGTTTTCTCAAATGTATGTTTTCTTTCTATCTAGCAATTATAAAGTCTTCTTACTTTTATCTTTAATTTCTTCTGTCACGCACTTTTACTTTTAAAATATAAAAAATTAAAAATATTTTTATATAAACAAATTATTAATTTTCAGTATTTAAATTTAAATTTTATTAGTTAAAAAGTAAAACCATAATATTTTTTCTAGTTTGATTTATTCAAGTTTACTTTAAATTTTTAGTTTTATTTTATTTAAATTGTAATAATAATAAATAAAAATTTATAGAATTATTTTATTCAGTTAACTTTTATTTTAAATTAGTTCTAATAAATATATACATTAATATAAATAACATATATAAGTTGATAAATATATGATTATTACTACACTTATTTTGATAATAAAAATATGATTCATAAATTGATGAAAAATTAAATTTGTAATTATTATATATATACAATTATATTATTTAATGGATATAGAAAATTTATTAGTATTATCATATTTCTAAAATCTTACCAAAATGGATACTTGTAGAAAAATAATATTTTTGATATAAATTTTATTAGTTATTACTATATTACGAAACTTTTCCAAAAATATGAATCCGTATATAGAAAATAGTCATTACCATATTTAAGAAATTTTACAAAAACATAAATCTTAATATAAAACATTTTACATATCACAATTAGATTGATGACATGTCATATTTTTTTCAAGCTATGTCATCATTTTTTGTTGAGAATAATTATAGTGATGACACATGTACAAATCACCTATCAAATATAATCTAGGAATTATTGCATCAAATTTAGTCAAAAAGCATTAAAATTTTGTGTAGAAATCTAAAAAATCATTTAAATTGAAAAAAAAATCATAAAACATTAATTAAAATGAAACACAGCGAATATAAATATTTTATTTTTGTTAACACTAATATAAATTATATAATACTATATTTTAGTGCTTCGTGATTTTTAGTGTTTATTTTTTCTTTATCCTTCTAGGCAGAGATCTTGAGAGAGGTTATTGAAATATTTTAATGAGACCCTATTTATTGAGGTCCTTTAAAAATAATATATAACACATACACATAACTATAGATAGTTTTTAATATATAATTAAAAAATTAGTAATTAAAAAGAAATTTATTTTCCAAAGATAAGAATAAATATTAGTTTTATTTTCCAAAGATAAGAATAAATATTAGTGTATTTTTAGTTATTAGGATTTAAATATAAATAAAACAACGCAGATCAATAGTTATTAAAAATCAGTTAAACAAAATTGATTTTTAAAAAGAAAAATTAAACTGATGCCAAAAAAAGAAAGAAAAATTAAATAAAAATATTATTTCGAACATGTCCCTCAAATTCTAGGCCGATTGAAACCCTAGATTCAGAGCCCTATTTATATGTTGACAAAAAAAAAAAAAGAGCCCTATTTATAATAAGATTTGTTTCCTTCATTATTCAGCAGCTTCCAAAAAGTCTGTTCTAAAAAAACCATACAAGGTTCCTTCACCATGGCCCCTCCAGCTCTGACAGACGCAGAGACACTCAGGCATCTACAAGACATGATACAAGACATAATCCAGCAGCAGTTGACAACGGTTGTGTCAGCTCTCACCCAGCCACAAGAAAAACCCGACAAGAATGAAGAAGAAAATCCTGTGTCAGTGAGCCCTGACGTAATTGAACTTCTTCCAGAATTTTCTGGCGAACAATCGGCCGAGGAGTTTCTAGACTGGATCCTCACCGTCGAGGAGACTCTCGACTTCAAACGCGTGTCTCTGGAACGATGTGTTCCCATGATCGCCATGCGGTTCCGTGGCTCAGCAGCAGCTTGGTGGTCGCAACAGAAGTCGTCACGTGCACGTGAAGGAAAACCTAGAATCTTGTCGTGGGATAAGTTGAAGAAGAAGATGCGTAAGGTGTTTTTACCATTCAACTACGACCAAGTCATGTTCCAACGCTTTCACGGGTTGCAACAAGAAAGGCGATCAGTGGAAGAATACTCCACCGAGTTTATTTCGCTTCTGAGGCGTGTTTATGTGCAGTATACGGACCAACAAATTGTAGGGTTTTTCGTAGGTGGCTTGCGGCAGAAGGAGATGAAAGACGGTCTTAGCTTATTGAACCCTCTCACTCTAGCTGAAGCACATCAAAAGGCACTCATCCTGGAAGCTCATCTTGAAAAGGAGAACTTGGGGGCCAAGATGGAGAACTTGGGCAAGTCCTTGTCGCATATAGGGTATTGGAGTCTCTTTACGCTCTCGTTTATAATCTTTGCATCTAGGTGTTGAGATTTGAGAATTGAGATTGTGGCTTACTGTTTTTTTTTCTACTTTTGTCTCAAAAGTATATCCCTCTGGTTTTGCGCTTTCTTTTAGGTCGATTTAGAGCATACTTAATTATATTTTTTGTTTCGTTCATTATATCATCAGCTAGCTTATTTTGTTTCGTTTTCCCTCGAAACGTTGGCTCGATATTACTCGTTGAATCAGCTAGACTCACAAAATCCCCAAGCCAAGTAGGCTTTCTCTGAACGCTGTAGCTTACTTAATACACGTAAAACGGTGAAAAGACCGGGAGAGTATTTTCATATAAATTGATCTAGTGTTCCGTTTTGAATCTTTTACCACAATTTTTTTGCATCTCTACATATGGTCACATATATTTCATCCCGCAACAAAAGATATCTTATGTAATGACAAGAAAAAGAGAAGAGTACGTTATACACATATTGGATCCATCGATCCATCTTTTTATAATCGTTTAATATCATCGGTCGAAACACTAGACGCAATGTTGACTTCAATGTGTGTTGTAAGATAATTAAACCCATGTCAATCAAATCAAACCAATCACTCGCTTTATTGTGTAAGAACAATACATACTAAGAGCATGATTAATGCTAAAACCCTAAATGAGTTTCTAATTTTTTTTGTCCGATTTATAAAAAAAATATATTTTAAAATGAATCAATCGCGGATCGCTACGTGTCAATGTGGTCTACAAACAGTACGAAAACCCAACCACAACCGCCTTTTAACTGGCAACTTTCCCCTCGGTTTTAATGAAATTGTGGGTCTCCCACCCTGTAAAACCACTTCAAGGCGCGCGTTGATCATGCTCTAACTAAAGTATAAAACTATAAATCAACACAATATCAATCTCCCATCTAAGCAAAGCTCCAAGCCTCCAACAAAGAGAGGATATACATTTGGCTTTTACGTATTAGCTTGAAAGAAAACTTTTTGTTTCGATTTTAGTCAACAGAAAAAATTAATTTGATAAAAGAGTAAAACTACTATATACATTATATTTTTCGATTAAGCAAATAATAACTTATATGAGATTCTAGGTTGATTTATAGAATATCGGCTTCATGTTTGAAGAGAGTTAATTCGTCGACGTAGTATATAACACGTAACTTAAGATGCGTATTGGAGTTTTGTTATATGTGGCTCCGAGACCCATTCCCTCATCTGTTCTCGGAAGTAGATTTCCAGGTCACCTGCGACCACTCCAACGGAAACACTAGCGACCCAGGAAACCTTGTCAATGGCAGTTTCAAGTTCGTTCAAGCCAACCATCGAACTGTTAAGTTCTACAAATACTGGTACGAGTTAAGGTGGACATTTTGCGGCAAGAACGAGCAAGACGTGTTCAACATCATCAAACACGACCGGTTTGTCACAGAAGAGCTCAGTCTCACGATGCGGTTTCTTGACACGGTTCACTTCCGAGGGTTCTGCCAATTGCACCGCGAGATGGAAAAGATATGCATCATGCATGCTAATTGTTGTTTGGGATTACATAACAAGATTAATGGTTTGAGGCAAGCTCTACAGGACTGGAAAGATTACTTGTCGGCAACCGACCGCCGGAAGTGGCGATCATCGGATAGGTGCAAGGGAAGCATGTCTAATAATATCATTAATAGTTTAGAATTTAGATGGTAAGACAAGAAATTTAATCAACCAAACCGATTGCGCATATAAAATTGATAAAATTCAAAACATATTTATGTGAAACTTTTATTGAAAAAGAAAAAGACTCCCCGACTACAGAAGTAGTAGTCCAAGTCATAATACCAAAACCAAATTTACTTACACTAAATAATAATAATAATAATGGCTATACAAAATATGAATATCTGTTTTAGGGTTTCTTGGAGAAATAAACACACCTTTTAAAACTGTCAACTCTGAAATCAGAAAGAAGCAGAAAGGATATGTTTTATATACACAGACCATACCTTTTTTTTTACGTACCCGCAATGATAAACTGACATATTACTTGTGGTGATGATTGGCGGCTTGAGCTTTTGTCTGGACTGCAGAGGAGGACATGGTGCGGAGACGTCTGGCTATCTCTGGGAAGGAAGGTCGAACAAATGGGTCAGGAGCCCAGCACTGCTCCATCAGCATCCTCCATTCTGGGTCACAGTAGCTTGGCACGGTTGGTCTCAGTGTATTGTTCACTATGCCTCCTACGATTTTTATTCACACAAGCAAACAAAGTAGTAAGAGATTCTGACTACCAAAATAGATAATTTGATTGCGATGTTCAAACAATGTAAAGCAGGAACTGAATGTGCTGTCTGATTGTACAAAATCTTTGTTGGTAAGAAAATACTTGGAGAGTGAACTAAGAGAAGAGAGAGTAATTTACCGATTATTGCACCGTAATGCATATTGGCGTATGGTTCCTCACCGGTAAGAATTTCCCACAAGACGATTCCGAAAGAGAATACATCGACCTGTGTGAAAATATGAAAGTATCCACGGCGAAACATTACTTCCAAACTCATTTGAAAGGCGTTGAAACTAAATATTACAGAACTAATCTGAGAGCATTGGGTTTCATACCTTTTCAGAAACTTTGCTGCTGCTGCCACTAAGTAGCTCGGGAGCCATCCAAGGGAGGGTTCCCCTTACACCGCCAGTTACCAAAGTGTTTCTTTTTATCTTTGACAGTCCAAAATCACCAACCTGCATAAACCAGCACACCTCTGTCAAAAAAAACAGAACACTATGACAGCTTTGCATCCTTATATTCTCGAACTGTCATAGGAAATCACCTTGCATATCGGTCTGGCGGGATCCTTTAAGTTGACAAGCAAGTTGTCACACTTCAAATCGAAATGAACTATGTTCTTTGAGTGCAAATATTCCATACCAAAAGCTGCATCCATTGCAATGATAAGTCGCTTACGTCGATCAATCTGCCTGTAATTCCCCAAAATGTTAACTGGATACACCTTAAGTTGTTTTTAGGAAGCAAGGATACCGAGGAGCAGTGTAAATAAGTACCTGTTGCTGAGAAGAACATGTCTAAGCGATCCATTGACCATGTACTCTGTCACTGTAGCTAAAGTTCCTCCTGGCCCATCTTTCACTATGCCGTAAAATGCCATAACATTTGGATGATGTAGCTTGGAAAGAATTCCAGCTTCATGCCAAAACTCCGAGGTCTGAAATTTTCAATAAGTAGTTTGTGAAAATTAAAAAAAAAAAACTATTAAACTAAGCATCTAATAGCCGTTTTGTGCAAAAGAAAAACCAAAATGTAATCTGGGAGAACGACGGTGTGGCAAATGTACTTAAATAAACCTCAGACACCCCCAACCCATTGAGAAAGAAAGCTCACCAGTCTATCTTGTTCAGACGAACGACCAATAAAACAGCTCCTTTTAATTCGCTTGATAGCAACATCTGTACCCCTCCATTTTCCATGATAAACAGTTCCAAAGGTACCAGAACCTAGTTCCTTCAGTTCTTCCAAGTCGTCATTCTTAATGACCTGAAACAGAAACAAAATGGATACAATCATCAGTCAGAAAACCAGGCGCGAGATTGACAATAGATTTATAAATCTCCAATGACTTCAGCTGCCAATGGGGACATGAGCTACTCAAGTCTACTCTATAAGCAGCGTCCACAAGGGGTTCTATAAAATTCCATAAACAAAACAGACAAATACCAAAAATAGAAAAGTAAGATAAACTGTGTATTGGGAAAGTCATAATTTGGTTGATACAATATTAAAATCCTTTTCGTACTCCTAAAGAGTAATCCTTATGCAGGACCTTTGCTGTGATGCTATCTAGTTCACTATCGTGGCTCAATTGTTAACAGGATCATCTGGTTAAAAAGAAGGAGGAACTGACAAATGCGTACCTGCAGAGACCTGTCGGCACTGTCCTCAGCAACAAGGTCAATAAGAGGAACTCCAGTATTCTGCATATCCAAGTATATAGAAATTAGAAAATATCAGTTGGAACATGTATTTTACCAGAAGTGAAAACTTATTAGAATCTTCATAGCTAGGTTGAAAACGTACCACTTTTGCATCTGTGCTTTCAGCACCTTTGAACACCGACTGACCGTAATCTCCTTGTGTGTCTACTGTGCTCGAATCAGCTACGGCAGTGGTAGACACATCCGGCTGAATATTCCCATCAAAATGGATTTGCGGATTTAACTGAGTTGGAGCAACTTTCTCAGACTGCAATGGTGGGAAGCTATAATCGATAGGAACTCCATCGGTGTTAGTCAAAGAAGTAGGAAATCCAGGGTGATCCTGATCCATAAGGGATATATCCTTCCTCTCAAACTCATCCTGCGCCAAATTTCGAAAATAGGACCAATTTTTAGGGTCATGATTCTGAACATTTAAACTCACTCCAGCTCCATCAGCTTGCAATGGCCTTAGTCCAGGGAAGTTTAGAGACTCTTTCAATATATCAGCAAGAAAATCACGAGGAAATCTATCATTTATATCAACAACTATATCCCCGTTCTCAATGTGTCCCTGCGGAACAGCCTTAACTGAAGTCTCTGACTGATTTACATGCTCCGGGGCGTTAGGTTCCAAGTTTCTTTTCTCAAGCTGTGAGGTACTACCGTCGGCTGTCCAGAAGCTTTCAAGAGCTGGTCTTACTGGTGCGCTGGAATGAACATTCTGGGACTCCATCTTCGCTTCATGAAAAGTTTCAGCTGATTCGCTGATAGGCAGGAATGCATCTGAAGCTGATTTAGCCATTACAAATTGGGAACCAAGAGAATCATCAGTTTGGGACAAACTTTTAGTTTCTGCTGCATCTCGTAGCTCAGAAGGAAAATCCCTTTGATGAAGCACAGGCTGGTCGACATTACTCGCATTAGATGAATCACCATCTGGAATTACAAGCCCAGATGCAGAGAATCCTCCAGGCAGATTGTCCTGATTGATTTTCATGCCTTCACTTGCTGTATCTAAGGCAACCGTTTTAGGAACATATTCCTGGGATGTTTCAAGACTTCTTTCTTGACAAACAAAGGAAACTGGATCTGGTGTTGGATTGGATATTTGCTTGGAGATATGAGCTCCTTCCTTGAGGGTGTGATCTGGGACCATAGAATCACCAGATACAGAGGAGAGGGAAGACTCAGTGACCCTTGTGGTGGAGTGTTTCTTTGGCTCCTTTGCAGAAAGTTTGTTCTCAATATGGTCCTCGGATTTTATAAGACTTTTCTCTGGACATGCTGAGGTACTTGGATATGGTGTTGAATTGGATATTTGTGCGGCAATTGGAGCCTCTTCCTTCAGGACGTGATCTGGGACTATCATATCACCAGACATAGAGGAAACAGAATACTCATTGACCCTTGGAGTTGAGGATTCTCTCCTCATCTTCGACTCCTTTGCTGAAAGATTGGTCTCGACAGTAGATACATTATCAGGACCATTTACCTTCTTAAACGACTCATCTCTTCTCATTTTGGTCTCTTTTGATGAAGCTTCTGGATCTTGTACATGAAAGACTTGTTCATCATGCAAATATTCCGGCTCAGGTATAGGTGGATAGTGAGACACCACACTTTCAAGAGGTGTTTCAGAATTCACAGGATAAGGGATATAATGAGGCTGTGGTTGAACATGCAAAGGAACAGACCCCTTCTCATCTACATAGCCTATGCTTGCCATGTGAGCTGACGTGTAAACTTGGTGGTTACCAACTCCTGTTAAGTGTAGTTGCTGTCCTAGATAAGGCTGTGAAAATGGCTCATTTCCAGTAGAAAAACCTGTTACAGGTTGAGAAATCTGGCTCGCCGATATAGATTCACTACCTGCCAAAGGAGCAAGCGAAGCTACTGCAGGTTCTGTGGCAACTCGATTGATCTCCCTATCAGTATTCCTGTGAAGTAGTTCATCCAAATTGTTCCCTGAAGCACTTATTCCAAGGGAACTTTTTCGTGAACTTAGATCCATCCCATTGACAGCAACAACATACCGAACCTCAGAATCACCCTCTGCAACTTCCATAACGAACTGACCCTCCTCTAAGTCACTGCTTGAAAGCAAGAACATCCTGGGCTTCTCAGATCCCCCATTACCAAACACATTACATTCCTCCATCATATTCTGTAAATCCTCATCAGAAGATACAGAGACTAGGGCATCGAGATCCTCGCCTGGCAGCTGATATTTTATGGTACGTGCTTCAGGGAACATCTCCACCATTTTGTGCATGAGTTCTTGGAAAGAAATAGTCTTGCTAATCCGTATGATACGCGTTTCACCGCCTACATATCTAAGCTTCTGATCTCTGGGGCGGGGTATGATTCTACCACCAAAACTACACAAGAACTTCGCATGGTTCAAAGAGCCGTCAGAAGCTCTAGAAGAAACCAGACTATGAAGCCTTTGGCCAGTATCGTTTCTAGAAAAAATAACCGGGGCTGACTGGGTTCGCTCATGATAGCTCTTATCTTCAATCCTAGAAGGGGGTTTCGTCTCTTGCTCAAAGGCATGGCGTTGTTCCGCTGCGTTAACCACTGTAGTGTTTGAACCACTCTCGGACATGGGAAGAACCATCCCCAACGCACTTAAGTTAACAGGAAGAGGCATACCAGTGGCCTCACCACCATACACATTAGGGATGTACTGCGGTCTCATAATGACCCCCCTATCTCTCATAAACTCAAAAGCAAATTCTTCACCAGTCTGTATCGAGTAGTTCACCGGCCGAGCAGCAGCAGGGGTCAAAACAGCATAATCTGGAGGTCGTACGTTAGTATCAACACTAGTAGAAGAATCACGAGAAAACCTTTCATTCATGGAGCCACCAAGCCCCTCGCCTCGAGGATCAGGGGCAGTGTACCGAACGTGTTCATAACCATTTGCTTGGTCCATGTTCTGTTTATCAAGGTGTCTATCCATCTAGCTCAGACTCTTGGGTGCGAGGCATATCGTGATCTTAGTATCCTTTTGTAATTATCCAACGTTTTGGCAGCAGAAACAACGAAGAACTCAAACTCAAACTCTCACTGAAGTGCCTGAAACAAGAGAAGAGTCACGTTTACTAAAGCATCATAAACCATATTCCCTTAGATCGCCTCATCATTTTCGGTATACAAACCAATAAACAGACAATCCCTAGTAAAAATAAGCAGCCATGGAACTAGGTATTAGCGACTACTCTCTAATCTCTCTATAGGTTTCAACTGATCAAATTCACAAGAGAGAATCCAATATGCATCATCGTCTACAATAAAAAAACCACGATCAAGTAAACATGAATCGCTGAATCGAAATCGATCAACTTCACCTAGCGAATCTCGACAAAATAGCTGAAATCTTAACCTAAATTTCCAAACCTCAGACGAATAAGAGAAGCCGATCAAGCGTACAAAAACTGCTGAGACTCTGAGTAATGCAAGATCTGAGTTATCATCATCAGAATTATCGAGGCGATAAACGAATCGGATCAAGAGATTTTGAACAAACGAAAGGATCAAACAGAGCAGAAACGTAGACGAAATCGAGAAGGTTTAGGTTTACCAGATGCAGAGACTGAGGGTTTGACGATCGATGAGTAGACGAGTCCTTCTTCTCTAATTTTTTGGACATTCCAAATTTTATTCTCCAACGAGAAAATATTGTTCTCCGCGTACTTACTGCCAATAATCTAATTATCTATCTGTAAACTTATTATATACGCTAATCCATTTTTTTAATTATAATATTACTGACGCCAAAATGCTTATTTTGTAAATCACATAAATAAACGTAAGAAGCTTACGTCATCCTTATATTAGTTAACTCTCATCCAATAAATCTTTTTTTTTCCTAACATACGGTGTAACACTTCACAAGAAAGAGAATTTTGGTTTCTACTTGGAATTTCTGCAAGTTATTTTGGGGGAAATAAATAAATAAAAAATATTCCAGGCGAGATTACAGGTACACAATAATAACTGTCAATGGCATAATAACAAATAAAATATTTCCACCTGAACACCAATAAAATATCATATATTTCTACTTTAATCTAATTTATCTTATTAAAACAGAAACATTCTGTTGGACCTAATATTTATTTTGTAAGTTTTTAAATTAAATACACTTTTATACTTTATAGTTAAACATACATTAAGTCACTAATGTTCATTTCTTTATACTACTATCCATGTTTCCAAACAATATACTTATTTCTTTATACTACTATCAATGTTTCCAAACATATATTTTTTATACCACTATCAATGTTTCCAAATAATACAATAATTAATCTTAGTTATTTTATATCTATCATTTTCTCTTTAAAATTTTGTAGAAACGTCATAATTTCATAAATTGCAAAATAGTGAACTTTAAAATTTCGATTATAAGATTACAAATTATGAAACTATTACAATTTAAATCCAATTAGATTACATATCGGTCATCCATCAATTCAATCGGTTAGTCTCGGGTTTTAGTGATTTTTTAATATGAATATTTTAAAAATATAAATTGAATTGTCAGATCTCCGGATTAACCGGTATAATCACAATCGGGTTGAATTTAAAAATACTGATTTAAATGCAAAAATATTTTAAATATACACTCTTTAAAAATAACCAAAATATTTGTTAAATTATTAGTGAAATTTTTCATCGTAAAATATTCCGCGCTTCAAAAGCGCGGGTCAAAATCTAGTTTTATATTATTTTTACAAATTAGCCTCAAAAAACATAAAAACCTGAGCACTACACACTCTTTTTTTTTTGGTGTAACACTACACCCTACACACTCTTTGAGCAGCTATACTGTTCGTTGCAGCTATGTTAGAGTCTCAGACAGCTCCAAGGAGTCAGTCACAGTCCTTGAGCTCCTCTGGTTGGTTTTTGTTTCGCTTCAGGGATTGCATGTTGTGTACATTAGGGAGTGGTTTTAACATAAAGTGGGTGTAACATGAATCAGGAAAGAAGCAAGCTTTGATATCTTTATCAGACAAGAAGGATTTTTCTACTCTTGGCAACGGTCTGCAAGAGTTGGGGTATGTCTCAGTCACAACTTGAGTTATGTTTCTGTCCTCCTAAGTGTGTTCATGGATTAATTAAAGATGATTCCTTTCTTTCATCTCTAGATACACGATTGTTACTACTGGAGGAACTGCCTCTACTTTGGAGAACGCTGGAGTCTCTACTCTATCAGTCTATCACCAAAGTGGAGACGCTTACTCATTTCCCTGAAATGGCAAGTCTTAGTCTTATAGCTCCCTGCTGTTTCTTAAGTTTTGGTCTTGTGTTTAGTGTATTAAACTTAGATATCGTTTTGTTTTCTTCTTCTGGAAAAAAGCTTGATGGCCGTGTGAAAACTTTGCACCCAAACATACACGGTGGTATCCTAGCTAGAAGAGATGTTTCGCATCATATGGAAGCTCTTAATGAGCATGGGATTGGTGAGTTTTTACTGTGATATGCTATCAAATGCTCTAATCATAGTGTCTCTTTTACGCTAAGCAGCAGTTTTGCTTCTTTATTTGTATCCAATGACAGGTACACTTGATGTGGTGGTTGTCAATTTGTATCCGTTCTACGAAAAAGTCACAGCACCAGGTGGGATCAGTTTTGAGGATGGGATTGAGAACATCGATTTAGAATTACAACTTTCTTAAATCTTCACACCAATCATATTTGATTACATAAATTGAAACAGATATTATACAGTTTTGTTAAATTCATTAAAATATTAGTCCAAGTTTTGATGAATGCATGTTCATTATTATGTTAGTCAGTTCTGATGAATTTAACGCATATTTCTAGAGATTCTCATTTCAACTCCAATGGTGTTTTCCATAAATTCACACCTTCAATTCCCTGGTTAAATCATATATGATCCGGTTTAAATCACTGGACAAACTGTGAAACAAGGAAGACCACATAGGGCTCTCAAGTCTCAACAAAACAATACTAGCCCCAATAAGTCAAGGTTTAATTCACTGTGAAACATGGCAGAAACAAGTACTTTCCCCTGATTTTATTGGACTGGAGAGTCTTAAACTACACTTGCAAGTTGCAGCTATTCAGCATTGGTATTATCACTTGTAGAGCTGTTCCATGAGATTTTTCAGCTTCGTAACATCTGCCCCCACGATCTCGCCCTTTTTAGAGCCTTCTTTAAACAACTGCAGTGTTGGCTGCATCAAAAAAAATGTCCAAAAGACATATCAAAAGTGCTTGTGTAAGTACATATACGTGTTCCTGGTAGGTTGTTTTCGGAAGTAAAGGTTAAATGAAGCTCACCACAGCCGTGATACTCAGCTTGCTGAGAGTGTTTGAAAGTCCAGCCTACAGATATGGTGATATCTTTGTTACTGCAGTTTTAAATCGACATTCATGCGAAGAGAAGTTTGTGCAAACAAACAGGTGGGTGTATATATAACAATGACGAACACATTGTGGTAAACTCAACTACTCAAGTTCTATGAATAACTTGATCCTTTGGTTCAAGATCAGAACACTATAGAACGTACATAGGCATGGAAAGCAATTCAACATACCTCATCAATGTCGATCTTATACGTTGTTACATCAGGGTACTGTTTACTAAGCTCCACGATCACAGGGGCAATAAACTTGCCTGAAGTCAGCCATGGAACACAAACCCCATAAACCCACTCGCAAAGAAAACAAAAAAAAAACTCAAGTTTCTGAAGAAACAAACAACATACATGGTCCACACCAGGCGGCAGTGAAGTAGAAGACCGACGGTGAAGATCCACCTGAGAGAAAGAACACAGACAAACATAAGCAGCTACTTGATATGTGAAGTAAGTAAGCTATACAAGTAACACGTGGCATGATGTGTTTGTTACCTTCAGCTTTGCTCATTGCACTGTTGAACTCTTCCTCTGATTTCACTATAACAACACCATTTCCACCTATAATCATATAATCGAAGCAAAAACGACCACTGAATCATTCACCCGATGCAAAAACGACTCCTAGATCACATACTCGATACTAATGTCAAGTAAACACAAAGGAACCAGGAGAACCAATTGAGCGATTACCTCCAGCTGATGAGCAGAGGCTTCTCCGGCTGGGGAAAAGCGTTGTGGAGAAGTTAAATTCGACGGACGAGAGGAAGGTGGAGACAGGTAACAACGAGTTTCTAGGGATCGGCGACGGCGTCGAGTTTGGAGCCACAATAAGCGATCGGGAGGAGCTGGACAACGCGGAGTGGTATCGCGAGGAACGGAGTGTAGAGAAACGGCGTTGGAAAACCTGACGGGCGATCGAGAAGCTTCCTTTCATCTTCTTCTCCGGTTGGTTAATTGATGAACGAACGCTCGAGCTTTTTTGATGATTTTTAGGGGTTTTCGAAAAATCTGATTGTTAAGGTTTTGGTAAATTTAAAATTTGCAAAATGACCCACGTAAAAGTAATGACTTCTAAATCAGCCCCAAATAAATGATGTTATTACTTTTACCTTATACTATAAAACGACGTCGTTGGACATGACAAATTTAGAAAAATTGGGAAAAAACAATTGTCAGAAGTGGGATTTGAACCCACGCCCTCTTTCGAAGACCAGAACTTGAGTCTGGCGCCTTAGACCACTCGGCCATCCTGACATTGTTGATTAATCTTTTTATATTCTAGAACTAATCACGTAATATGTTTTATACAGATGCAAACCAAAGCAAAACTCCTTTAATAAAGATCACTCAGACCGACTACAAAGAACATCAATCTCTATATTTTAACCATTCAGATGAAATTTATATTCAGTCCATTAATGCAAAAAAATGAAAATGAAGTAAACTATTACTCTACCATCAGAAAAAAAAAATTACCCTGAGTTTTGTTTCTCTCTTACCTCCCTTTATCACTTTTACTTTTCCACCATTTTACTCCACTTAATACCAATTTCACCCTATATTTTGCCCATGCCTAAAAATAACTGCAGTTAAAAAAAGTTACAGCCACCAAAAATAGTAAATGAAGTTTCTATAGATGACAGACAGCAAGTCTAACAAGTGGAGGAGGTTCCATAATTGAGTCCACAAGTTGAGGATAGTAATGACTAATGAGAAACGGACAAAACAGGTTGCATCAGTACAAAGAACTGTCGGAGACGTCTGCTACTAGTCAAACAATGGAACACGATTGGTTGCATTTTTCTTACCTCTCTTCCATTAACAAAGCCTTGAAGCAGAAAAAGAGATAATGGACGGTGAGGAGGAGAGAGGATACTGGAGATGGAGCAAGAGAGATTTCTTCCCCGAGGAATCTTTCCAGAGCTTCGGTAGCTACAGAGCCGCTCTGTCTCAGACGTGTTCGCGGTTCAAGAACAGGTTGGTCAGTAGGTCTGACGACGAGAACGAGCGTGTCGAGCTCAGGAAACAGAGCGAGCACGAGATGAAACGTTGTCTCACGTGGTGGGACCTGGTCTGGTTCGGGTTCGGGTCAGTGATCGGAGCTGGAATCTTTGTCTTGACAGGTCAAGAGGCTCGCCAAGAAGCAGGACCAGCTATAGTACTCTCTTACGTCGTTTCAGGCTTTTCCGCTATGCTCTCTGTCTTCTGCTACACCGAGTTCTCCGTGGAAGTCCCCGTGGCAGGCGGCTCGTTCGCCTATCTACGCATCGAGCTAGGCGATTTCGCCGCCTTCATCACTGCTGGAAACATTCTTCTCGAGAGTGTAGTTGGAACCGCGGCCGTTGGTAGAGCCTGGACTTCGTATTTCGCCACTCTTCTGAACCGGAAACCGAACGATCTTCGGGCGAAAACCGACGTCCTCAGCCCCGGTTTTAATCTACTAGACCCGATAGCCGTGGTAGTTATAGCAGCTTCAGCTACGATCGCGTCGATAAGCACTAGAAAGACTTCACTACTCAACTGGATAGCTTCAGCTGTCAACACTATTGTGATACTTTTTGTGATAATAGCCGGTTTTATCCACGCCGACGCCACGAATCTGACTCCGTTCTTGCCTTACGGACCCGAGGGAGTGTTCCGCGCCGCCGCGGTCGTGTACTTTGCATACACAGGGTTTGATAGCATAGTAACAGTGGCTGAAGAGACCAAGAACCCATCGAAAGACATACCGATCGGTTTACTCGGTTCGATGTCGATAATCACGGTTATATACTGTTTAATGGCATTAGCCTTGAGCATGATGCAGAGGTACACTGACATAGATCCGAACGCAGCTTACTCGGTAGCGTTTCAGAGCGTTGGGATGAAGTGGGGAAAGTGCTTGGTGGCTCTCGGTGCTCTCAAAGGGATGACCACGGTTCTACTAGTGGGAGCGCTAGGACAAGCGAGATACGTTACTCACATCGCGAGGACACACATGATCCCGCCTCTGTTTGCTTTAGTCCATCCCAAAACCGGAACACCGATAAACGCTAACCTCCTTGTAACTATCCCAAGCGCTCTCATTGCTCTGTTTTCAGGTTTAGATGTTTTGGCGAGCCTCTTATCGATAAGCACTCTCTTCATCTTCACGATGATACCTCTCGCGCTGCTCGTGAGGAGATACTACGTGAGAGAAGTGACTCCAAGAGCTGATCTTCTTAAGCTTATCATTTGCATCTTGATCGTTGTTACTTCTTCAATGTGTACTTCTGCTTATTGGGGAATGAATCTGAAGGGGTCATGGATAGGTTACACAATAACAGTTCCTTTCTGGTTCTTGGGAACTTTGGGGATCGTGTTTTTTGTTCCTCAGCAGAGAAGTCCTAAAGTGTGGGGCGTACCGTTGGTCCCGTGGATCCCATGCTTATCAATAGCGACGAATATATTTCTCATGGGGTCTTTGGAAGCTCAGGCTTTTGTTAGGTTTGGGGTTTGCACTTTAGTTATGTTGCTGTACTATTTTTTGTTTGGTCTTCATGCAACTTTCGATATGGCTCATCAGCAAATCGTGCCAAGGTCGTAGTAAGCTATAAAATCACTCTTTTAATTAAATATTATTCTGCTTTAGACCATGATTATCCCTGATACTCAAATTGGGTATCTTATTTATTTTTTAATAATATTAGTAGTTAATGTGAGAATAAGAGACTTATATAAGATACCCGAATATTTAGGTCCTCCAATGCAAGTCTCTTATTTTGGAGTTCTTAAAAAAAATTAAATAAAAATAAAATTTATTTATTATACAAAACATTATAAAAGATAATATCTAAAACATGGATTTAAAAAAAACACAATAACAAATTTATTTATTATACAAAGCATTATAAAAGATCCAAATTTATTTATTCGAGCTCAGTTGTTGTCTTCATCTGATCCAAATTTATTCCATATATGTTCGACCAAATCAGCTTTCAGTTGTCGATGCATTTGTTCATCACGAATTGTAGTTTCAACACCGATCATTGTGGCCATACTTGGAGGCATTACGTCCTCAAGTTCGGGATCGACATGTGAACTTCTAGTGTCTTCTTCGAAATCTGTAAAATCAACAACATTGTATCCATCTCGTTCGTCATTAACTATCATGTTATGGAGTATAATGCATGCTCTCATAATCATCCCAATTTTGGCTTTATCCCAAAAACGTGCTGGGTTCTTAATAATCGCAAAGCGAGCTTGCAAGACTCCAAAAGCACGCTCGACATCTTTTCGGTAAGATTCTTGTTTTTTAGCAAATACCACCGCTTTCTCACTTTGTGGTAGTGAAATAGATTGGATGAAAGTCGCCCATTTCGGATAAATACCGTCGGTGAGATAGTAAGCCATATGATACTCTCTTCCATTGACAGAGAAATTGACTTTCGGAGCTTGACCATATATTATGTCATCGAAAACAGGTGAGCGATCAAGAACATTGATATCATTTGAGGTACCTGGAAGTCCAAAAAACGCATGCCATATCCATAGATCATACGAAGCAACCGCCTCTAAAACGATTGTGGGTTTTCCCGAGCCACGTGCATATTGCCCTTTCCAAGCGGTGGGACAATTCTTCCATTCCCAATGCATACAATCGATGCTTCCTATCATCCCGGGAAATCCACGATACTCACCAACATCAAGTAGACGTTGAAGATCATCCGGTGTTGGTCTTCTTAGGTACTCATCGCCGAATAAATTTATTATTCCTTCCACAAAATGTTCCAGACATGCCCGAGTAGTAGTTGAACCAAGACGGAGGTATTCATCAACAGCATCAGCACTAGAACCATATGCCAAGACACGAATGGCTGCTGTACACTTTTGAAGTGGAGAGAGACTAAGCCTTCCGAGAGCATCTTTCTTTTGTCGAAAGTATTGAACTTCATTGGAGAGTCGATCAACAATATGCATGAACAATGGCTTCTTCATTCTAAATCGTCGTCGGAATATATTTTCAGGATATATTGGAGTTTCACTGAAATAATCATTCCATAAACGTTGATCGCCTTCTTCCCGATTTCTTTCGATATGAATTCTTTTTTTTCTGTTTTCTATTTCTTCCAGTTGATTAGCATAATCAATGGTAAGTTTTTCGAAAAACTGATCAGAATATTGATCAAAGTATTGATCAAACATATCATCTTCTGATTCTTCTGATTCTTCAAAAGTATTATGAGAACCAGATGCCATAGTTAATTGAGAGAATTGTTTGATGAAATGTTGAGACAGAGAAGAACGATAGAAAGAGAATGAGAGAGTTGTTTGAAGTGTGTAGAAAATGAGAGAATTGTTTGATGTGTGTAGAGAACGAGAGACGAGATGAACTTTATATAGAAATAGATAATTGTTTTGTTTAACTTTCTTGTGACACATACACACACAAGACAAACAAAACAAAACATGACACAAAGCAAACAAAACGTGACACATGACAGACACAAACAAAACGTGACACATAACAACAAGCAATTCTCCAGACACAAACAAGACTACACATGACAGACACATGACTACACTCCGTGACTTCACTCCCACAAGGCTTCACTCCCGTGACATTGAACTGACCTGAAACAAGCATTTATAAGATTAGTAACCATATGCATTTATGCATTTATATAATTATGCATTTCTATAATTAAGAAGCTGAGACAAAAGACACAAGATGATGCATTTATATAATTAAGAAGCTGAGACAGAGAACACAAGAAACAACAACTACACGAGTTAAACTTAAACTTAAACTTAGACTTAGACTTCACCTAATTAAACAACTCATTGATGAGCTTGTTCTTCACAACTTCTTCACTCTCAGTAAGCGGTTCAGGTTTTGCAAATAGCCTTTCAAGTAGCTTCATTTTCGTCGTGTTTGCTTTGATAGTTAATTCCTCTTTCTTGATTTCCCACATACCCTGATACTCAGCCAGTACCTTCCCAGCCTTAGTCTTCTTACCATACCCCTTTGCAGCCTTAACACCCGGGGGGCGAATGTTAACATCAGGTTCACCAGTATTGGTTTCAGAGGCGTGAGAGGCTGAGGATTGTGCACCTTCATCACACTTCCTCCTTTTAGAGCTTCTGTCCGTTTTGGAAGTGCTCAGGCTACACCATTTCTGATCATATCTAAGCTCCTTCCACGCATGTTCAAGTGTAAATTTCTTCTTATAGTTGTTTAAGAAGATCTCATGAGATGCCTTGAGAACATCATTGTCGTTTTGGCCGCTAGTTTTGAGCCTGGTGGCTTTCTCATACGTGCCACAGAACTTGCTAACCTGATCATTGATCCTGTGCCACCTTTGCTTACAGTTACCATGCTCCCTCTCTTCACCCACTCCAATCTTCGGGCTTGCCGCAAAGTAAGCGGCAATTCTTTTCCAAAAAGAATCAGAACGTTGCTCATTGCCTACTAAGGGATCTTTTGACGTGTTTAGCCAAGAGCTGATGAGGACTATGTCATCTGTATGCGTCCATGTTCTTCGTTCTTTACGCCCTGAAGGAGTGTCACCAACGTTTGGATGCTCCTCGCTTTGCTGTGTGCCAAACACAGTATCTTCTCCTAACTCAAACACAGTATCTTGTTGACTATTGAGAAGGTCAAAAAATTTGATGGGTGTGTGTTATAAGCCATAACGAAGAGAAGGGAGAGACGTGTTTAAAAGATGATAACGAAGAGAAGAATGAGAAGACAGAAGAGATGAGCAGAGATGAGCAATGTTTGAAAGATGATAAAGAAGAGAAGGAGGACCCGTGTTTAATAAAAGGAAGTGAAGAGCAACCATAAAGACAAGACAGATATCTAAAACATTCATCACAACCATACAGACTTGACATTTATCTAAAACATTCATCACAACATCCACATCGATTCCTATCCATTTATTACCAAGCTTTAACCACAATCTTTCTCTAACCAGAACATTAATTACCTAAATTCAACAATTTCTAATACTCAACCAGCATCATTTATTGTCGAGGTTCACCCATAACTAGAATGGAGCAAAGATAAAATATTTACATGTATTGCTCGTGTCGTCTTTGTTTATGATCAGCCTTGCTCATCTCTCATGATCCATCTCTGATCGTCCTTGTTTATCACAAACCTTCCTAATCTCTCGTGACCTCGACACAGAAACATATCAAAATTAATAGATATGATCAGTGAACCAATATATCATTATCAAAAACGCAAATCATTATCAGAAACACAAATAATAGTGAGCTTGAAACCTTTCTGCGAGTTGAAGTTAAACTGATGCGTCGTCTTCGGCTCTCAAGCTTGCGGTCTCGGAACCGCCGGAGAGTAAATTGGTCTCCGATGAGTTGATTCCTCGTCCACGAACAGAGCCACCTCTTATTTGATTCGTCTTCGAGTTGGAGAGAAGGCCTCGATTTTATTCCTCTTCGAGAAGGAGAGCAGCCGTCGATTTCATTCGTCGTCGAGTAGGAGATGAACCGGAGATTTGATTCGGAGTAGAGAAGGAGAGGAACCGACTGATTTGCTTGACTTCGTCGATGAGATGAAACTGATCTTTGCTCCCCTCGTTTTCTCCTCCCAAATGCGCTATAATGCGACGCGTGGCAAATAGCATCCGTGTCTTGTGTCATTTAATTAAGATACGTTTTAAGTGATAATTGCCATTTTTTCTTTTCTTTAATTGCTCATTTATTCTGATACCCAATATAACATACGGCGATAATCATGCAAAGGTATAAACACATAAGGACGAGGACTTTTGATCCAAAACATAAAACAGAACAGTAGCTTAGTTGGTAAGACCACCTTTATGAAACAGGATTGAAAAACCTATGGTGCCTACAGTATTCAAAGGCTTTCATAGCTCAGTTGGTTAGAGCACCCGTTTAGTAAGCGGGAGGTCTTGAGTTCAACTCTCAATGAAAGCATATATTTTTTATTTTTTTTTATTTGAGTAACTAATAACTTTCAGAAAAATAGATTGACGCCTCAAAATTTTTGATTCTTGACAAAAAGAACACCTCTTTACCCGGTTATACAATATTCCAACCAAGATTCAGCAGTCTTCATTACTGACCACTAGATGTCATATCTGGTTCGGGTCTTCATTAATGTTTTGGCTATCGAGTGGTATGTACTGAGACATTATAGACACTATCTCTGAGTCCATATAAGACTGCATCGAAATTTTAATAAAGATAGAAAAAATGATAATTAGAGTTTGATAAATGATGATGCATAAGAGAAACTTCATTAAGTAGCAAAGTGACAATTACCTGAAGATGGTACTTGTAGAATATATAAGAAGTTAAGAAGATGCATGTAACGGCGGTTACAACCACAATTATGAAGAACCATCTGCTTCGTGATCCACTTCTTCTCTCTGCACAAGCCGGTGTGGATGTAAACACACCGAAAAAATATCTACAAAAATAGTTCTTACATGGCGACATACCAATACAAGTATCTTGTTCTTTCATATAGAGACCATTATTGGAGCATTCACATTCATATCCTCCCCAATTGTTCTTGCATTTGCAGTCATCACACTGACAAGCTGGTTTTTCTTTGCATTCATCAATGTCTACTTACAAAACAATCAAAAAGATTGGTCAGAGAGAAAATGTCAAATCGATTTTACAATGAGAAATTTTCACCTTCGCATTTCAGACCATCTCCATGGAAGCCTAGAGGACAACGACATCCTGATGTCTCTGAGTTCTAAATTGAACAAAAACATACAAAAAAGTAAGAAAACAGTTACAAAACTCTAGTAACATGTGGAATTAAAAGCAGTATAGTCACTTAACCAAACAAGCAGAGGAAGTTAGACCATTCTTAGTTTCAGACCAGCAGCCTCCTTGATTCATCGAACATCTCGCAGGTCCATAAGCTGTAATGAGTAGCAAGAATAACTGTTTACTAGGACTAAAATCTGCAATTAATGAGATATATATTCATAAGAAGATGTTTGAAGAACATACGCTTGCAGAAGGTATAACCATTTCCTTTATATAGAACACCATTGACAACTGGGCACTCACATACTCTTCCTCTAAATGTGTCCTAACAAATTTCATGAAAAATATAAAGAAAGAGATGATATAAAAAGGTAAAATTCATTTGGCTCTATACCTTGCAAGCCGTTACATTAGATGTTGTATCTTGCCAACACCCACCATTTGCCACAAGACATTCATTGGTCTCTATATCTGTTTCAGAATGGTGAAAGCAGAAGAGGTTGTTAGTATGTTCTTCCGTGAATACATCTATCTAGCTTATAAGTGACGTGACCTGCACTCAAACATATCAATGGTTCGGTTCCCTCCTTGTATCCTGAACATATAGCCTTTAGGACCAAGGTTCTCTCTAGTTTACCTAAAGCATCAAGCAGATTTAGTCTTTGGACTTTGTGATGATCCATGAGAAGGCAGAGCTTACCGCGGTATTGAGCATTGTTGATGATCAATGTCGGAAAGATTGTGACAACTCCACGCTTCTCTTGGCCTAACTGGTGCTTCAAAAATGTCATGAAAGAAATGATAAATAGCTCCGTGTCGTGTGTTTCAAGAAACCACAAACCTGAAAAGCTTGCTCAGCTTTTAGGACTTCATTCTCCACATCAGCATCAGTATCACCAATGCATTTCTTGATCTTCTCAAGAGACAAACCTGATTTAGAAAAAAAAGTCAAAAAAAATAACCCTGAAACTATTGAAGCAAAGAGATTGTATACCGAAAGATTTCACAACAGTCTCTGCACATTCTTTACTATATTTCTTCTCCTTCATAGAACACCTTATGTTAAAATCTGTCACATAATCCCACCACACCCAAGAACTATTCTTCTCCTTAGCTACTTTGTGAACACACAACTGTCTCAGATTCTCATAAACAACGTCTTTCCCATTATATCCATCTTCATAGTCCAGCTCAGGGTCAGGAGCACAGTACCTCCCTTGGTTTATACACTGACTCTTACACTGCCTGCTACGTCGAAGCTCTTGGGGACAAAACCAAGAAATGTAATGAGGTGTGAACAAAGCGTGACCACCTTTTTCAAGAATCTGAGCCGTTCCTTTGAAGTTTCTCATGAAACTCATCTGTTCGTTGCAGTGCACACCACATTCGTCATTAGTGTTAGCCCACAGCTCATACTCAACTCTCTCATCAGGGTTTGGTATTGACTCACTCCAGTCTATCTTCAGAACTACTTCTTCGCCTTTGTTAAGAGCTTTCTTGAGGCTATCTCCGAAAGAGCTAAGGATCAAAGCTGATGGGATCTTGATTTTTGCTGTAAAGCCAAGATCTTCATGTTGAGATTCCTCTGGTGAGTCCATTGCTATCAATGGCTCAACAATGTTATCTGCTAACAGAACAGCTGCTGCACCGGCTTGTTGCCCGTTCCATATCTTCAAAACATAGTTACACACTAAAAAGACAAAAGTACAGAGTTGAGATAAAGAGTTATATGAGCATAAGCTAGTGAAGCATTAGCCTATGATCCCCAAAATTTTAAGAAAAAATTATATATATAGAAGCTCTCAAGTTTATAAGAAAATGATAACTATATAAGCTTTAACTAAATTTTCTATATCCTCATGATTATATAAAAATGATAATTATATATAAAACTTTAACTAAATTGTATAAACCTTAACTAAATTGTTTAAATTGTCTAATACAGTTATAGTACTCAAGCTTTCAAGTTTACCTCCACGGTCAATGATGAGGATGGTCGGATAAGGAGACTTGGGCTTGAAGGTATTGTTCAACGGATGGCATCCGTAAGCGCCTTGGCCTGCGTACACGGCGGAGCCGATCATGAAACCGCCGTGACTTGGGATGCCAAAGTTTGCGATGGCTGCGTCGTGCTTAGCTTTCATTTCCCAGGAGTTAAGGACCGTCACGCTGCTCTTCTCCACGAAGAATCTCGATGAGGCAACGTTGACCACCATAGTCAACGCTAGAAACAGAGTCAAGACCGTTTCTTTGTTGCTCGGAGACATTGTTGACTTCCCGACAGCAACAGAACTGGTTGGTGTCTCAAGTTTCTGTGTTTGACCGAGAGAAAGATGAACTGAAGCTAACGAATGCGGAAGAGAGGATGACTTGGTAGAGTCAGCGGAGCTACCATGACTCTGCAACTACGAAATTGTCCGAACCTAAAAAAAAAAAAAAAAAAAATTGTCCGAACCTCTCTGTTTCATCGTTCATTATTTTATTTTCTAAATATTATTTCTGGCCAATAACTAATGACAAATTAAGCAATCGTCGTGAGGGGAAACGTTCAAAAATCCCAAAATATTTTGGAGGTTACTTTATGGGCCTACGAAGCCCATTTTGAACATTGCATACATGTCAGCATCAACAACAGAAAAGGTTAATCAAGAGACAAGTCTACATTGTATTTGTTGACCACACTGATGGGTTTATTTTGCAATATTTTAATTTCATCTAAGAAAGCTTTTCTTCTCTTTGACATTGAGTTGATAGGTAAAGCATGAGATAGCTTTTACTGCTATATTGCCTTCCTTTTCTTCTTTCTTGAATAAGAGAGATACAGGATGACTGATTAACCTTGTTCCTCTTTCTAAATTTCCCTTTCCGCAATGTAAACAGCTAAGTTATTTGCCTCTTTTTTTCATTCGAAGTTTAATCAAAAACTGTTTTATACTTATGTTTAGCTAAACCAAGTTAATATTTGAAATTGATTAGCCATGTTCTTGGTGAACGCAGCGTCCTGCAGCAGTGACTGAAAATTACAGTGCGACGGCAGTAAATTTAACGGTACGAAAAATGAAAATAGCCGCTAATTAATAAACTACCGAAAGTACAAAATAAGGGACGCAGCGGTTCCTTTTACTCTCTCGATCAACCGTAGCGTCAAGAAAAGTAGGCTGGCGTTACTTTATGAATGTTGTGCCAAGCTGTGTTTTGCCATGGTGATAGTTTAAATTTTCAGTCGTTGTGGCTGGTTGTGGCGTTCACCAAAAGAACAAAGCTAATAAAGATACCAATTAAACACCAACGTTGAGTTGGCCTAATGGTAAAGGAGTTGCGGCTGTAACTTCCGCCACCCGGATTCAATTCACATTGGGATGAATTATTTACAATATTTGGGTTCCCACCTTTCTATTTAACATTTGTTCCATAAAAAAAAGATACCAATTAATACTAAGATGTGTTAGTGCAAACAATTAACTGTTTGGTTTTAAGTTCCATCTCTTTCCAATTAAGTTTGATGTAATTTCTAGCGGTTCAGCTCGGTTAGGATTCTAATTCAATTTCATTTGTGAACAATAATTTAATTTGTTTCTGCTCTGTATGATTTTTCCAGTTACGGTTTTCTTTATCACTGTTAGTACAGTTTTACTTTCGGAATTGATTGATGTTTAGGTATTTGTATTAGGTTGCTTAAGTATAAGGAGTTTGGCTTTGATGACTTACAAAGTTAAAAGACAAATTGGTAATTGTTATTAGTTTGCCACAGAAAAAAGTGTGACTACCATCTCTTTTGCTTTATTATTCAAATGGAAGTTATAGAAAAGGTAAGGTAATTGTACGTCGGTAATAAGAGCTTTTTAAATAGCTTAAAAAGCTGAGACTTGGCGCTTTGTTTATGGGCCTAGGAAGCTCTTTTGTATTATGGTGTAAAACCAATGTATTTACTCTTTGCAACTTTGTTTCCTCCATTTTCTACAAGTAATGCTCACTAGAACTCTGTTTACTGTTGAGTATATATAAATCGATATTTTAAAGTATATGATTACTGGATTATAAAAGAAATATATTATTAGTTTGTTACTATCAAAATGGATAAAAGGATTGTGATATGTAAGATGAGGGATGGTTCTGTGCAACTTTGGATGCCAGGACTGTCTTCTCTTCCTTTACAGAGACAAAACTATGCCGTTTTGTGTTTCCTTTTATTTCATTGTGCCGCTTTTATCTTTTTTCTTTTCTAGTTTCACCTCCTTTTTAGATGCAGTAAATAATTTTGAAGAATATGCTGACAAATTCATGTGTAGTAGCTATGTTGTAGTAGATAAATAATCCAGACTGTATTTACAAGAAAGAAAACTCATTCTAAACCAAACCGAGACAAACTTACTTTAAGCATGTTTTTGGCATACTAGTAAACTGAACAAAGACTAATTACCATGTCTAAGTTTGACAAAATTTTAAACTAATCTAAGAGAATAGCCACATATGTTTCTGATCTGTTAATTGCATTGGTTCGTTCATTACTAAGTACAAACTGTAATCTGCAATAATATTAATTAGATGAAAGATCAAGTATTTGTCATGATCCACATATAATTTCTAGATACTAAATAACTAAAATAATAGCAATAAGATTCTAACTCAAACAAAAGTATACAGTACTATTCAATACTACTCATCATCACTTACCTTTCGTTGACACAACATCAATGCAGGTTCGCGATGCATGTGGCATGTATTTAGGGGACCTCTGAAGTCACCGACGTACTATACATTTATAACTATATCAAATCAATATTTAGCAAAAAAAAACTATATCAAATCAAAGCTAATTTGTATGGTTACATGCATGGTTGGTTGGTGATTATTAATTGCCTTATATTTTCTAAACTAAAACCGGCCGGGAAAGAAGTCAATAAGTGTGTGGATACGCTCACTAAAACATTTTGACGTGAGTAGTCTATTTGTCTTAGAATATCCAAATTTTATCATGACAAAATGAAAACTATGTATATATAAAATGGCTAGAGTTAGAATTATATGAGAGTATGTAAACAAGTTTATATAAAACTATTATAGTCAGGCCATCTTTGCATGAGAGAGTCGAAGTTCGTTAGCAGTAAAAATAAATAAAAGCACTAAAGTGTAATTCTGAATGTGGAAAACGGTCCAAACCCTTTATAAGCACGTCTGTCTATATATGTGTATGCATGTGTGTGTGTATTTGTTTCTACACCTGTCTTGATCCCAGGACATGTGAACGTATTCTCGTCTTTAAATTGTTTTCCTCGCTATTTTTGTATGATTTATTTTTCCTAAAATACTAATTGGAAACAAAATAAATTGGTTGTAAGTATTTATTTATACTGTGTTTTATATGGTCTCATCATTGTAATTCTAGGAGCTGAGTGACCAATTCTTTTTGTTGCATCTGTGTGTCTTAAATCTCTATTGTACCAGTAAAATGCCCAGCAATGATATGCTCATTGCTGCAAACGATATGGATGACATAAATCGTTTGAAAGGGTTACTGGGACGAGAGTTTGAGATGAAGGATCTTGGTGCTGCAAAGAAGATTCTTGGAATGGAGATTCGCAGGGATAGAAGCTCTAAGAGGTTATGGCTTTCTCAGAAGAGCTACATTGAGAAGGTGTTAGAACGTTTTGATATGTCGAATTCAAAACCAGTCTCTACACCATTGGCGAAGCACTTCATACTTACAGCAGAGCAAAGTCCAAAGTCTGCTGAAGAACTCAAAGATATGGCGGAGGTTCCTTATGCTAGCGCAGTTGGTTGTTTGATGTATGCAATGGTGTGTACAAGACCAGATCTAGCACAAGCAGTTAGTCAAGTCAGTAAGTACATGTCGAATCCTGGGAGGAGACATTGGGATGCTGTGAAGTGGATCCTAAGATACTTGCGAGGTACAAGTGACTATGGGCTTATGTTTGGTGGAGAAGTGCAGGATTCAGTTATTGGGTTCGTGGATTCAGATTATGGTGGAGACCTTGATAATAGCAGGTCAACTACGGGGTATGTATTTACTCTTGCAGGAGCACCTATTTGCTGGAGATCGGTACAACAAGGTATTGTAGCGATGTCAACCACTGAAGCTGAATACATGGCACTTGGAGAAGCAGCTAAGGAAGCAGTATGGGTACAAGGACTTGTATCCGAGTTGGGTGTTGATCAAGAAGGTGTTCAGCTACACTGTGATAGTCAAAGCGCGTTATGCTTGGCTAAGAATCAAGTGTATCATGGAAGGACGAAGCACATACGTATAAGGTTTCACAAGATAAGGGAGTTAGCAGCTTCTGGAGAAGTCTTATTGGAGAAGGTGCATACGTCGGAGAATCCAGCTGACATGTTGACCAAGCCTGTTACAACGGAGAAGTTCAAGCATTGCTTGAATCTGCTCCGTGTTTGCCAATGCTAAGAAGCAATGGAGGTTCCCCCAGAAGATAGACGGGATAATGAGTTTTGTAGAGATTTTTCGTCAAGGTGGTGTTTGTTGCATCTGTGTGTCTTAAATCTCTATTGTACCAGTAAAATGCCCAGCACTCGTGGGTCGGACGTAGTCCGACCGAGTGCGGGCGACACTCGTTATCAAGGTTGACATCTGGGGGTGCGGGGGCCGTCCTTTTTGGTTTAGGAAAGTTACTATTTCTATTAGGAAAAGGAAATCGGGTTTTTTGAGGCTGTATAAATATGGGTCTAAAGGTTTGTAAATTATTATCACATCATTAATAAGAAACCCTAAACGGGTATTTGCCTCAATACGTTTTCTTCTCTATTCTTCTTCTAACCTAGACGACGGCTGTTCACAACACTTTTTGAGTAGTTTCTCAGATTATTACGAGTGATCAAATCACTGCACAAAACTCAAACCGATATATAGCCCGTCCGTCATTGATCGTCTAGCCACACATGAGACGTCAAATTTTCTATACTCTGAATTGGAGTTACAGTAAGATATTATTATTTTCCATGTCACTACCATAAAACAATTCACCTGCAAATTTTGAAGTTTCCAACTTTGAATCAACAGACAACCGGTAACATTCGATGACTTTTGTACGTGCGACCTTAAAGCAAAGAGATATACTAGACTACTAGGCAGAATATTCATACAATAAGCTCTGTAATAATATATATAGTATATAGTTCTACCTATTGGAGATGGGATTCGGACCACTTGGGACTCCATGTTCACTGTTATTGAGCATCTTCCCCTTCCGCCATGAGGTCATCGGCCGCCGAACCCTAAAGGTCTCTCGTCTTCTCCCTTCCGGGGAAGTCACCGCCGCATCATTGACGTGTTGGACATTGGAGCCATTCCGGTGAGTTTGACCAATGGTTCTTTGATGTGTCTGGAGTATTAGAGAGAGGAAGAAAAGGAGAACAAGTGAAACGATGATGTGAGGAGATCGCATCACATGTTATACAAGTATAAGATTATGAGCTTATATTACAAGAACACACACAAAAACAAAAGAGAGTCTATTCCGATTATACAGAATTAATGAGCTCTTGAAAGATCAAAAATGAGTGTTCTTCCTGGTAGAGAGAGAGAGATGTGTGAGATTGTTTGTGGAATTATTTTTTCTTTGGTGTATTAATGCGTGGAAAGTCCAAGAGGAAAAGAAAGAAAATAAAAGAAAAAGCAAAGATGGTACGAATTTTGTTTACTTTGTCTGTGTGTGAATGTGAACTTTGAGGATTGATTGAGACTGAAAAATCAAAGGGGTTGCAGTCTTTTTAAATATGACGTCACTTTTATATAAAAGACTCGATATTAATTTCTTCTTGAAGACATTTATAATTTACAAAAGTTAAAAGAAAAAACTGAAAGCCATCGACTGTGTTCAAAAAAAAAAAGCCATCGACTTTGACGGAAAAAAAAACACACTTGACCATTGATTTGGAGGTGTTGGAGACAAGTGTCGGAGACAAACACAAGCCGATGAACAAGTTTTTGTTTCTTCACTATTTTTAACATACAGTAGATTCAAATCAACTAACACTGATAATTCAAACAAAAGAAAAAGGAAAGGAGTGGAGAAAGGCAGAACGAGATGGAAAAAAGTTATTTACCGAATATCATGAGCCAAAAAGACAAAGAGTCTCTTCCATGACAAGATTTAACGATGTCATGTTCTTATTTGGACATTTTTCATGTCATTGGTGAAAAGATTTATTTGGCCTTCCCGATTACTATCCAAAATTAGGTGAAAATCATATCAACTGCAAAAGAGAGAGTGTGGAGCGAAAAAAAACTATAATAAATGATTGTAAGTAGAGTTTTGATTCTAATATTTTATCTCAAGAACCCATGTGACAACGGGACGGTGATGTTCTTATCGTAATTTAAAAACCGTTTTTTAGTTTTTAACTAAGAAAAATTAAGAATCGTTTCTTAAATATTTAATCTAAAAAACGGTTTTTAATTTTTCTTAGTTAAAATTAAAAAACAGTTTTTATATTATGCTAAGAATCTCATCCTAAAAACCCTGTAATAAACATAAAGATGGCACGTTTTATTATAATTCTTTTTACTGAAAGTCAATATTGTAGAAGCCGTAGGCATTGACTTGGCATCTCGGCTGATTGTGGTTTGGTGCATGAAAATTCTTTAAGATGTAACTTTCAAACTTTGGCTTGATGAATTCGTAACTTGTAAAAGTTTGCTTTATATTTTTCAATCTTATCATTGTCAAACTGATTTTTTTTTGTCAAACTGATATTACACACCATTCGTCAGTAAATTTCCTTATGCAAAGACTTGAAGTAGATATAGATAGTTTCATGTAATTGTTAAATTGCTGATTTAACATAGACTATCACTAAAAACATAGACATCATTCGAAACAATTGTTTTCATATGAAAATCCTAAAACTAAAATAATATGCTAGAAACATGTGTTCCATCTTCAAATTTTTGTAAATCTTCTCATCGAGTTTTAGTCTCTTTACCAATTTTTATTTGAAATGAAGTCCATTCCTCACTGGGAAGGACTCTTGGAGGAACACTAGTTCTTGCTTTCACCATGATTAATTTACCATCAACGTATTAAAATGTTGATAGCTTAGATTCTCTAGATTTCTCTTCTCCTTTTCCGTTATCTGGCTATCCAGCCAGTTGCGTTGTCTTATGGTTAGAGCGTTAAAGTGTCCTGCAAATGACATTGCACCAGTGTTCATGATCTCCTAACTGTGTTTTGGAAGGTTCAAGTTGCCATCAACAGCATGCCCACCTTCAGATAATATCTCACATAACTAACCCATTAGCCAATAAAAAAAGAACGGCAATAGTGTGAGAACATGATTTTGTACTCAAGTCATACAATGTATCTTTGATTTTTGTTTGATTAACTATTTGGTTTGACTAACCTCTCGTATAACACATTAGTGAGAAGAAAATTGTTGACCACAACCATATTTCACGGCATTTCAATTCTTCGTTCAAACAAACACAAAAGATCAACAGACTTTTTTTTTAAATTGTTTTATGTAAGAAAAAATACAAAAACACATGGTTGCAGACTTGCAGTCGTGTCACGTTGTCCAACATGTGCGACAATGTAGGAAACGAATACAAGTGATCTTGATTTCTTTTTAATAAATTTTATTCTTTTGGAATAATAATTTATCTTTATCAGCTACTTACTTCGGTAGGTTTCAAACTCTGGTTTAGAAATTAAAACACATGCAAGTTCAGTCATTAATTTGAACTACTATCAATCTTCTTATACATCTAAACACTATTCACCATAGTTTAAAATGACAACTTTTGAGAAAAATTTAGCATAATCTTGATCCAGAAAGCTAAAGTAGTTTTTAAACATGTTTTAAAGGAACTCAAACTAATTTCCTCCTAACAGTGATGTGCATCCAGTTTAAAGGCCCCCATTTGCCAACGGCTGTAACCTTTGCACTCTCAACATTCGGACCCTCCACGCCTTCATCTTCATCAATAACCTAATTAAGAGCACTAACTACTAACTAGTAGAGTTAAATGATCTTAAATTTGTCACCTACATAAATTCCAAACCTTAGAAGCTTCTTCTAGAGTCTAGACCCTCAACATACTACTTGTCTTCCCTTTATTTTTACACACTGTTTTATATCCTTTATTTTTACACATTGTTTTATATTCTTTGTTTTTCAAACACGTTTCCAACTTAGAAGGTAAGCACATAACAGTTTTGTTTCTTTTACTAGTAGTAGGAAGAAAACCTTGTAAAAATAGTCAAATAAAAACAAAACACAGTTGCACTGAGTGAGTTTCTGTTTCTTTATCGTTATTCTGTTTTTAGCTGAAACAAAGTGTCTTCAGTTAGTTAAGAAAAAAAAAGAAGAAACGTTTTGATTTCTACTTCATTTGCTAAGATCAAGATCCAATCTAAGATGGGTCGTTACGTAGAATGTCTTCGTCTTTGTGATCTTTGACGAGGACATGGCGTCTTCTCAGGTAGATTCGATCACATCTTTGCGATCTAATCTCGGATGTATCCTCAGAGATCGCAACAGAAGAAACATCAAGAAGACTCTGAACGCACAAGTGAAACATGCGGCTATCTCCGACAAGAACTCGCATAACAGAGTCGATTCTTGGACAGGGAACAAGTTGAGAAAGAAGAGCAAAAGCCGTCTTGGATCGCCGGAGAAACCACGTGTCGGAAAGGGTAAGAACTTTTCAGACAGCACGAAACATTCGAAGAGAGGAGCTTCTTCTCTCGTGCAGATATGGGAGGCACGGCTGAGTCGATCCAACGGCGGAAACTCGCCGATCCGCGGCCAAGAAACAGAGAGAAGTTTTGGAGGAGCGAGCGTTCAGGAGGAAACCAACCTTTCTGCTCCCTCCATCGACGGCGAATCTGAGTCGGAGAACGAGTCGAAGGATCATGATCCAACGGTGGAGATTGAATCCGAGACTCTCCACTCGGTTCCTGACTCCGGAGAGAGCAAATGGGGCAGAGTCGCTGATATTATCCGGCGACTGAAGCTAACCGCCGGCGATAATGTCGGCGCCGTCGACATGCCGGTTGCGAAAACGTATTTGCCGGAGTTTGCTTGTTCGGCGCGGCGACTCCGAGGGCGGCAAGCTTTCACCTATTTGCTAACGCGTCTGGAACGCGAACGTTACAGGGAGCTGGAGTCGCTTCTTGAACGCAACGCAGTTTCTAAATTTCCTCAACGCGGTCGCCTCCAGGTAACTTGTAGTTTTTCAGAAACTACCCAATATTTCCGCAACATTTACATAAACAGCCCACAGCTTATTTAAGCACATTTTTAACCCAGTTTTCCAGAGTTACTAAAATCTCTCGCTTCTACTTTGTTTAAACAGTCAATGTTGCGGCTAAGGAGCCTCAAACGCGGCCTAGCGATTCAAGATCGTCATCGGTCGTCGAGCGCAAAATCACCTGACATGGATCGCCTAAAACCTGGCTTTACAGTTCTCCACCTAAGGTATGATCAAGAACCTCTGTTTTCTAGTTAATGTTGTTCAGATCTTAGAAACTGTTCTGCTGATCTCAGTCTGTAACCGTTACGCAGGGAGAGATTCCGAGCAAACGCCGCTTCTTCCACAGAACAATTAAGCCTTCCAAACCACAGGATAGAGGAGGCAATGCTAGGCAAGAAAGAAACTGAATCAAATCTGAGTTGCCTTCAGCTGCAAGAGATTATATTACCAGAAGTCTTGAGCATAAAATCTGATAACACTAGCCCCTGCTGCACCAGCGTAACTCATTTAGAGAACACGGTAGAAACCGGTACGCAGGGAAGTCAAGAAGCACGGTTACTTGAGACACAAGAAACGTCGTACGGATGGGAAGAGCAAGAAGAGTATGAGGATGAACAATCTTATTATGAAGAAATGAACTATAACTGGTTTAGAGAAATATCTCAGCCTCGGACTTATTGGGAAGATCTGAGGAAATTGAGGTACTTGGAAGTGATGAACACGAGATCTGACAATGATGATATCTGCAGACTCCTTGAGAGGTAAGAGTAAAACCAAATCAAATAACTCTTCTCTCTTAATAAAAGACATGTTTTAGTTTCCTGAAATCGGTTCTCTTGATCATACAGAAGACCGGTTTCTGATTTCCTCCAGAGCGGGTTGCGAGAGAAGATCGATAAGCTCATAATGTCCCGTGTACCGACACATCCGGTTCAGCTGATAGACGAAGCTAGTAAAGAGGAACAGAAATGTATCATAGGCAAAGAGGATGATGACTTGAGCCACACGTCATCAGTTTCATGGAGTTCTCAGGACACAGGAGTTACTTCCACACCTGACTTATTACCTCAGCACAATCTCCAGGCCAATGTGAGTCTTCTTTTGTTTTAGACGTGTCAAAAAAAAACCGAAACTAAACCATGTGAGATTGGTAATTAAATTTCTCAAAAACATGTTTTAGGAGGTGGAGACTATAAGAGAAATGAGATCACAGATCTTACAGCTACAGATAGAAATGTCGGAGCTAAGAGAATCTGTCAAAACGTGTTTGGACGTAAACGCTAGCCTTCAAAAGTCAGTTCACCGTGAAAATCCACTGAAACGCAATTGCTACGTTTGTAACGAGACGCAAGTTGATACACTTCTATACAGGTACCAATCACACCTATATTCTTTGGTGAAAGGTATTGGATCTTCTTTATACGCTGTGTTGCGTTTGATTTATGTAGGTGCGGCCACATGTGCGCATGTCTGAGATGCGCCAACGAACTGCAATGTAATGGAGGGAAATGCCCTATTTGTTGTGCTAAGATCCTTGACGTTGTTCGAGTCTTCGTCGATTCAAGAACCTAAAACTAATAAAACCAACGGTTCAAAACGCTAACGATACTCTTCACTTAACACATGTTTCCTTTTTGTTGTATAACTTTTTTCTCTTCCTTTGTTTGCTTTTAAGTTTGACTGGAGTGCGTTTGCGCTTTGGATCTGCGTCCAAGATTCATATATAGGTGGAATTAATAACCGAACCTCTTTTCCTGACGTTGAAGTTTTCTTCTTGTAAAGACATAACACTACACATGCATTTCTACTTTCCTTCCATCAAAGTTTGTACGAGGTTGAAAAGTTTAGTATTTTTAGTATTTACCGTTTGTGTACCAATATAAAAACAATGACAGAAACATGTTCAAAGCATTGTTTTACTGATCGACCATTTGTAATAAGTACAAAATTAAGCAGAAAACAGAGCCAAACCGAACATAGCATTATTGTTTGAAGCAAAGATGAAAGATTTAAAAAATTTAAATGCTTATAATCTGGTTACGCAGAGACTCAAAATCAAAATAGAACGCAAATATTCGCTCTATATTGATATCTTCTAATAGACATTACCTATTATTCGTAAATACGAAAATATTTGTTTTATTATAGTATTCTGTTTTTAGGGTTTCACGCGTTCTGTGCTGCTAAGAACGTATTGAAGTCATCTCTAGCCTTAAGCAGCCGCGGGGTAATACACGAACGCGGTGAAGTCGGGCATGAAACAGAGGTCGTGGTCGAAAATCTGACACGGCGTTGCGGTGACGTCTCAGCCGAACCTCTTTGTTGCCTTACCGACAAAGAAGTCTTTAGAACGCCTCTCAAAGCTGGACTTCCCGTTTCCTTGTCGAAGAAGAAACCCAAACTCACTGGCTCCTGCACATCTCCGCCTCCTCCACTGCCACATTTGATCATCTCCACGGGAAGATCGAAGTACAGCCTGCCGTTTTCTCGGGCTGGAGCAGTCGTTGAAGCCCATGAGCCATACTCGAATTTTTCGAGCGAGGCACTTAGGGAGACAGCAGAGTTTGAGAACGATGACGGTTTGATCATTTTCTTCTTTATAGGAGAATCATCGCTTTTTGGTGACCTAACAGGTTTTTGCTTCCCAAAACCACGGAGAGATAAACAGAAGGCACTGCACTTGAAATCTTCTTCTTCAGAAAACATAGTTTCTTGTTGGCTAAGCTTCCTCGGTGGCTTCATCATCGGCTCGGGAAGAACAGGAAGCGGCACGGCTTTGTCTCTTGGCGGAGACATTGCAAGAGGTAAGACCATTCTGAAGCTTTCTTCTTTTACAGATGGGCGGGAAACTGTCAGCTGGTTCTGCATAGCCGCATTATGCACCAAGATATTGAAAGTAGAGTTAGGATTAGGGTTTTCTCCGGGAGAAACGCTGAGACCCTGCCACTCCTCGTTGCTCCATTTGTTGGTTAGACCATCTTCAAACACAATCAACGCTGGAGGAGACATAACAAACTCAGTAATCTAAGATAATATTTACTAAAGATGGGATTTTTAGGGTTTGGGTTAGAAACTTAGAGTCTCTGAGTATATATATAAATGGGGAAGAAGGAAGTGGAAAGCACGTTTATGGCGGTGTGGAGAAGTAGTGACTAACATGTAGAGGTTTCAATACAAGAGGCGGTCTGAAAAAGGAGGTATATAATGATATTTGAATTTTAAAATCAAGAAGATGCATGATAATGTATGAATATACTAAATCAGTGTCTCCACATTTTGACCATTGAGCAGTTCGTGAGGATTAGTCTAGTGGATATCAAATCAATGAATTGTGAATCTTGACAAGAAATAAAAGAAAATGGTTTTTTTTGTTGTTGGATCATTTGATATATAGTATGTACATGTTTAAATTCTAGGCAATAACGAGAAACAAATGTTGCCGACAAATACTATGGTTTTGGTTTTCATTTTATAAAAAAAAAAGAACAATTTATTCACCACCATTCAGGATTTTGGAGGAGTAGTTTTACCTAAGAGTTAGGGTAGCTAGGCTTTATAATTTTTAGCAATTGTAAACAAAACAAAAACTATATATTTCATTGTAACCGGATTCATTCATCGAAAATCATACTGAAATTTGTAACCAAAAAGGCTAAAACCTGAAATTTTTGATGCCAAATAAATATAACCACAGCAAACAAACCATAATATATCAAAATTGTAAGTTAACTAAAAATATACAAAATTACGTTTATAGTTAGTATTTAACTATATATTTTTATTGGGTCTCTATTTTATTCACATCTTAACCGAAAATTGTGAAAGCAAAACGATCAAACCATATAATCAGGTCCTAATTCGGGTCTACTTTTCAAAATCAAGAAAATCCAAACCTGTAGAAATTTCCAACCAAACCGAACCAACAAGAAGGAAAAAGACTGATGGCACCTCCCCGCTGATGTGTTTCAGTTTAAAACAGTGTGCGTTTTGTTTGGCGGTTGTTTACAAACTTCCTTTAAGCTCTTACAACACACTGTACTGCTGTACTGCTTTCTGTCTTCTTACAACACACTGTACTGCTTTCTGTCTTCTTCTCCTGTCTTGTCTCTGTAATTCTGTCTAAGTTTTCTTTATTTTAAATTTTTTAGTAAGTTTATTTTTATAGTCTCTGAATTAATCGTTCGCCAGAGGGGTGACTCTCCATAAGTTCCTTTAAGCTCTAAAAATTTATGGGATCCAAAACAATCACGGTATAAAAAATAGATGATCTATAAACTACATGTTTTGGATAGTTTAGAATTTGAATAATTTATACTCCCTCCCTTTAAAAAAAATATGTTTATATTAATAAAAATATATATATATATGATTATAAATATAATTTGTGATTAATTATTTTTACAATTTTTCTCCTATCAAAATTAATTGGGAAAATCTTCTCTATTTAAAGAGAAGTACTATTTTTATCTGCCATAAAAAATTACAATTGGTTCATTTCCTTAATTAAATATATTTTATTATTTACATAATTGAATATATAAGATTTTTAATTAATAACTATAAAATATTAGATTACAAATCTGTTGAGAAAAATATAAAAAGTCATACAAAAAGTTTTAAATATTTATTAAATTGATGAATTAAATAATTTAGTAATTAGTAATAAATTATTATAATTAATTTTAAATATCTTATCTAATGAAAGAGAAGTACTACTTTTATTTACTATAAAAATAATGATAGGTCTATTTCCTTAATTACATATATTTGATTATATACATATGTGAATAAATAATATTTCTAAAAATCTTAATAACTATAAAGATATTAGATTACAAATATGTTGCGAAAAATCTAACAAAATCTTACAAAAAGTTTTAGATATTTTGAATTTTATAAATTAAATAATTTCCTAATTAGTAATATAATATTATTATAATTAATTTTAAATAAACATTTATTATATTAAATTAAATAAAATTATATGTTATTTTTTATATATTTTATAATTATTGTATATATTATATAAAATAGAAGTACTATATGAATAAAATATGAAATGATATTAAATTGGTAAACTAACATATTATAAAAATGCTTTCATTTAACTAAATAAATAAAATAGTTTTCACTATTTAAAAATATTAAAATATTATTCATCATTTAAAAGGAATAATTTTTTTAAAAATATGTAATATTTTATCTAAATAAAATAAAACTGTTAATATATGTTAAACTTATATATCTACAACTATATATTATCTATTTATTTATGCTAAAGTTACAACAATTTATTATAAAATTATATACAAAATATAATATAATATAATATAGCTAACATTTCTTTAAGTGTCATTTACAAGATATTCTATTCAAATTCTTTATTTTATAATTCATTCAAGATACTAAAAATCAATTTTCATAATAAATTTAATGTTTATTTTTAATTATGAAAAATATGTCGAAAATTTATAAATAATCTCATCAAACTTTTCAGCTTTTTATATAAAATAATTAATTAGTTTAGTAATAAAAAAATCAAAAAATCATATAATTTTTTAAGCTTAAAAGTTACACGCATGGATGTGCGGAACAAAGTCTAGTTGTCATTTAAATCACAAAATTTCAAATTTGGTTAAAAACATAAACTTTTTTAGACCATTTAAAAATCAATTTATCTTGACAAACCACTTAAAGCCTCAAGTTAAATTGAGTAAGCCAATTTTAAGACGTCGTTGTTTTGTTTAACAGATTAATTAGACGGTGTTAACCTCCGTTTATAATTTTTGTTAAACTAAAATGACGTCACATTTTAAATTAGAAAACTCCCAAAAATTTTCTTCTCCAAACCTAAATCTCTAGTTCTTTAAAATTGAAAATACACTCTCGTCAAAACTTATCTCAATTTCATGACAAGTTCATCTTGAGAGGTACAATATGGAGAAGATGAAATCATCATGAAATCGAGACAAGCTTTGAAGAGAGTGTATTTCTTGATTTTCAAAGAATTAGAGATTTAGGTTTGGAGAAAAAATGATTTAGGAGGTTTTTATAGTTTACAAAACGACGTCGTTTTAGTTTAACAGAAATTATAAGCAGAGATTAACAGTCTAATCAATATGTTAACCAAAGTAAAGTAGTCTTAAAATTGGCTTAGCCAAATTATCTTGAGGGTTTAAATGGTTAGTCAAGATAAGTTGATATTTTAAATGATCCAATTTTTTTTATGATTTTTAAATTAAATTTGAAAGTTTGTGATTTAAATGAAAATTTTCTCAAAATTCAATATATATTATTAATTTTATTGAAACTTGCAATTTATTATGATTAATTAATAAAAATACATTAAAACGTATAAAATATGTCTTTTAAAATAATATTTTTAAAGTATAGCTAGTTTTGAAATGGAGAGAATATATATTAAGCATTAAATGTTTAGGAGCCAAACAATTTTTTTCATCTGGTTGTTTCAAGAACTGCCTTAAACTAAACAGATCATTTGATGTGAGCTCATCTCTTTTCAAATTCATTTTTTAGCACTAACAATTAAAACTAAACTTTGATTCACCCGCCTGCGCGGTTTTAGTTTTCAAAATATGTTGCTATTTTGATTTTATATGTCGCTATTATATATCATATATATATATATATGTCATCATATAATTAATCGTAATTTATATGTATCATCATTTAAGTAATCATATAATTAATAATATTGTATATGTACCATCATACAAATGATCACATATATTATATTTTTAAAACTTAATGTGAAATATAAAAACCATAATTTAAGTTGGTGTCTGGAATTGAGCTTTGTATTTTATTTTTCTTATATATATTGAAAACATTTTTATAATGGTTATTTGGAAAATATTTTAGTAAAAGTCATTTTTGAATATATGTATATTTTTAATCAATTTTTGATGTAAATTAATTTTAAATTGTTATTTTAATCTGAAATATGTATAAAATTTAAATTTTATTTTATAATTATTTTAGACAAAATAAGTTTTTTAGATAGTTAGATTGGACAATTTTTGTATATTTTAAAATTGAACCAGATAATTTCTCGTAGTAAAATTGACTTCCTATTTTTCTTAATAACGTAAGTCAATTACTTTTTTTTTAATATACTGCTATCCATGTTTCAAAATAACATTTATGTTTTTTATACTATTATCTATGTTTCCAAACAATTATCAAATGTACTCCAGTTTTAATAATATAGATGATTAATTTAGTTTACCATCTTTTGTTGGTTTTAATTTTTGATATATTTTTAGCTTTTTTTCTTTGTTGTTGTGCTGCTTCTTTCAATTCATTGCTACTTAACTAGGTCAATATTCAACATTTTATTTTTATTGTAACTGCCATTTCAATTTCTTTTATATCTCAATTGAGGAAAAGAGATATTGAGTTGTCATTGTGATTGGTATGTAATCTTCACCTTTTGTTTTCCTTATCTATATAATGAACCCCCTAAGCCTATGTGTCTCATGACTCCCTAATATATAATTTTGGGAATTGGATATAAGGCTAGGATTCCTTGATCCTTTGATTACTAAAATCTTTGTATATCTCAGTTCTTATAAGGGTCATCTGGTTTTGTGGAGTGAACTGATTCATTCAAATGGCTGATGCATCAGAATCTCAGATCAAAGAGGTGATTTTTTTCCGTTTAAGATCGATTTATCGAATCGTGTCTTATTGCTTTGATACCGATCTTACTCTATATAACATACTTGATTTAACAATATTGAGATTGTAGATTAGGCCTTAAATATCATTCCATTGCTTAAGTTGATTTACGAATGTTAATCATGATTCCTAATTTTTATTCGGATTCGGGACGACTTTTATAGTTTATTCTAAATCTAATTTATTTGCGACTCGCGATGACGAGTTTTATAATTCAACATGAATCCCAGTTTTTACTCTGACTCGCGATGATTTTTATAATTTATCTTGAGTCCCAATTTTATTGGGGCTCGGGATGATCATTTTTATAATTTATCCCAAGTCACAAATTTAGTTTGGTCTGAGTATGGTTTGTATAGTTCACCATGAGTCCTAATTTGTAGTTCATTCATATTTTTTTCAATCAATAGGTGACTTGGATTTTCTCAGGAATAAAGTTTTATTTTTAATGTTTTTCAGGACAAGGATGACACTAATGTACAACCTCCTAATAGTCCCCGTCATCGAGAGGTAAGACCAAACTTTTCTACTTGCTATCTGATGTCATTACTCCATAAATGCTTACAAAGTCACATTTTTCATTAAACACATGTAGGTTCTTGGTAGACGGGATCCAGCTAAAGCGCGTAGGCCAGTCATTGAAAACGCTCCAGTATTCCGCCCTACATCAGAGGTAGTGCTTGTTCTCCATCTTGTATTCAGAGGTGGTTTTGATCGTAAGTTTCCTTCTTCCTCAATCCTCATTTTTTTATTGTACCTTTTGGGGTGTTTAGGAGTTTGAAGATACACTTGCTTACATAGCAAGTATACGTCACTTAGCTGAACCATACGGTATTTGCCGTATCGTACCACCCTTGAACTGGTCTCCTTCTTTTCGGCTTAAAGAGAAAAGTATATGGGAGGATGCAAAGTTCCCTACCCGGGTTCAGAACATGGAGCTGCTCCAGAACAGAGAGCCCATGAATCAGAAGAAGAAGATACCTAAGGGAAGGAAACGCAAACGAGGATCCTCAAGAATCGGTTCCTCCAAGAAGAGCCGACCTAGCTCTGCTTCTACTTCTGCTTCAGCTTCAGCTTCTGCTTCTGCTTCTGCTTCATCTCCCGCGGAAGAAGAGAAGTTTGGTTTCATCTCTGGACCAGACTTCACTCTTGAGGACTTTGAGAAGTATGATCGGGGTTTCAAGAACTCCTATTTCGAGAGAAAAGGAGGAAATGCGTCTCCATCCATCGAAGAGATCGAAAAAGAATATTGGCGGATAGTCGAGCACGCAGCACACCCTGAAGAAGTCGAGGTATATTATGGAGCTGACTTAGAGAAGAAGGTTCTTGGAAGCGGATTCGAGGATGGAGAAGCCTCTGGTTGGAACCTTAACAACTTACCTCGTCTCTCCGGCTCTTTACTCCCATTCGAGCGTAAAGACATCTCCGGCGTTCTCGTGCCATGGGTCTACGTTGGGATGTGTTTTTCATCTTTTTGCTGGGTAAAAAAAAATACACTTACAATTAATATTTTTATTTAGTAGTTTCACCTAATAGTATTTGATGTGAAAATGTAACAGCATGTGGAGGACCACCACTTATACTCAATAAACTATAATCACTTTGGCGAGCCGAAAGTGTGGTACGGAGTTCCTGAAAGCCATGCAACCGCACTAGAGAAGGCCATGAGGAAACACTTACCAGATCTTTTCGAGGAAACACCTGGTCTACTCCATGAAATTGTCACTCAGTTTTCACCGTCCGTTTTGCAAAAAGAGGGAGTCAAGGTTTGTCGTGCGGTTCAGCGTGCAGGGGAGTTTGTTCTCACGTTCCCTAGGGCGTATCACGCTGGTTTCAACGCCGGTTTCAACTGCGCGGAAGCTGTGAACGTCGCTACGGTTGACTGGCTATCTCACGGACAGAACGCTGTGGAGTTATTGAGTGGTGAGAACAAGAAAACGTCTGTGTCTCACGACAAGCTTCTCCTTGGAGCGGCTTATGAAGCTGTTAGGTTCATCTCGGCTGGTTGGGGGTATGGTAGAGAGAGCGTGGGATGGAGAGTTTTCAGCGAGAAGAATATGACTCTTACTAAGGCGGTGGAGACTCGTTTGCGTATGGAGGAAGGAAGGATCGGTGCTCTTGGAAGCGGTCTCAGATTGGTGAAGATGGACAAGGACTTTGATTCGAACTGCGAGAGGGAATGCTTTAAGTGCTCTTATGACTTGCATCTCACGGCAGCTTGCTGTGACAGATGCTCTCCTGGAGTGTATGCGTGCACTAAGCACGCGAACGAGCTTTGTTCGTGTGAAGGGGACGATAGGTTCGTACTTCTTCGTTACACCATGGACGAGTTGAGATCGTTGGTTAGAGCATTGGAAGGTGAGAAGGAGGATCTAAAGACTTGGCTTTCCATGGTTAGAGAAGATTGTTCAGAGACTAAGGAGACAGGAGAACCTAGGGGTTTTGATCTGAACCGTGAGCTTCTACTGGATGATATCGAGTTTGATGATACTTCTGACACACGCATTGGTTTATCCATGATGAACTTTGCTGCCTATGTGGAGACTATAAACCTAGGGTTCTTGGTTTTCGGAGAGCTTTGGTGTAACAAGCATGCAATATTTCCAAGAGGTGCAACTCTTCAAACCCTAAAGAACTTGTTTATTTTATCGGTTGAAAGGGGTTAAGTTGATTTACTATCTTTGTTTTACAGGGTTCAAGAGTAGGGTTAAATTCTATAACCTGAAAGATCCAACGAGAATGAGCTATTACATATCTGAGGTTCTAGAATTCGTGGGTCCGTTATTCAGGGTAAAAAAGACTTTTACAACGTTCTGATTAGTTTCGTGTTACGCTTGAAAAAATAAAAATAAAGTTGCGTTTTACGTTGTTGTTTATCGTTTTCAGGTTACTCTAGAAGAATCTCAAGACGAGGGCTTCTATGCTTTCTCAGCTCAGGCATGCTGGGAAATGGTGTTGCAGAAAGTTAACGAAGAGATCAAGAAGCGCCAAGAACGTAATGTTCATACTTTGGAAAGCATCAGCGGGTTACAAATGTTTGGTTTTCTCTCCCCGTATACAATTGAGGTAAAAATATATAACATTATGGAATATGAAATTATAACATGACTAGTGTCATCTTTATTTTCCAGCGCATTGAGGCTCTTGATCCGAACCATCTCCTAGTGGAGTACTGGAACCATGGAAACTGAGAGGTTCGTTAGAAGTGAACTTGAAGAAGAGATAGAGATCACCAACCGTTTCTTCTTTTATTGATAAACTGTTTGTTGTTGGCTTATTGAATTTCTAGACTTATATTATTTGCTCTGATGATGATCAAGCTTCTCATGAACAAAGTCTAACTTTAGTTTTAGAACTTTGAAGCGTTTTCTCTTTGGAGATCTGATCATTGTGAAACTCTGTTGTTGTGGATCTTTTTTTTTTGAACTATGTTTTAGTAGACTTTGAAAGACTCCTATGTTGCTGCTTTTAATTGTTATTTTGCATTGATTGATATTGATAGAATATACATACATCTGTTGAAACAATAGGTTTCAAAAGGTCAAAACACCAGTAAGTTTCATGACCTCTGTCTTTGAGATCAGAGAAGCAAGAACTGGTGAAAAGTAGGAGGGACATAATTTTCAAAAAAAAAAAAACTATTTTTTCACTTTACATTTGGGTTATTTTTCATTTCAAAAAGTTGAGCTTCATGATGTTTTAGAAGGTTTTATATTTTACTGTTCTTTTAATAACTGATTGAATTGTTTTAAATTTATATTTTTAACTTGATGTTTTAAAAAGAAAAGAAAATTCTTTAATATGCTTTTTATGCCTAACATCTTACATTATGGCATGGAGTATTTTTAACTCGAATTTACAACACAAAGCTAGCAGCATTACAAAAACATGTTCTCCTATAGCTTCCCATGCGTCCACAATGTATTAGCTTTCTTCCTCTTCTATAATTCATAACTATTGTGCTTAAAAGCAATTTTGCAAAAAAAAGCAACACATTTGTCCCAGTCAAGCTTTTTTAACTCAGTAAACAGACAAATGATAACTTTACATGGAGATGAAACGAGGACATGTACTATAATACCTGCTCATGAATTGGGAAGAAGACGACCATTGTACATCTTGTCAAGTAGCTCACGAGCACCAGGCCTTCTAAGAAGTCCTTTGTTGTTTGGTAAACCTGTACCTAAACAAACCGGACAAACAAGTTTGCCTCTACCTGTTTGCAAACAGGAGCCAACCAAATCAAACAGGGGTTACCAAAAACCAAACTACATTAAAAAAAAAATGCTGGGAAAGAGAGAGAGAGAGACAAACCGTAACAGTTTGGACATTCTGTAAACTCATATACATCTTTGGCACGTTTTCGGTTGAGAGCTTTCCATTTTCCTGTACCACCACACATATCACCTAAATCATATAAACACATAAAGGACATCAATGTTAAGCTCATGAGTCCTTCTGCAGAATATCAAATGGAAACAGAGAATCATTATGAATTTTTAACATACAAAGATGTCATCTTAAGCAGAGAGTAATCATATATCTATTAAGAGTTTAGTAAGCCAAGAAAGTGTTAACTCACAAAGAACAGCACCAATGCCCTGACAGTTACGGCAAACACCTGGTTTCTTGTCTAAAGCGGCTGCATTTTGTACAGAGACAAAGGTATAAGCATTGGTAATTAAAGCTGGAGATAAGCACGCACATGTCATCATCCACTGTCTCCTTGACAAAGGTTTCTGATCCCCCTGAAGGCCAAGAACACAATTCAGCTAATAAAACTCTGATGATTTTTTTTTTTAAAGTAAGATGTAATGTAAAGCACTTGCATACACAAGTATGGATTCTCAACTACAGCTCCCAATTTACAGTGACCAGTAATATGCAAACACATAAACTAATGTTTCTTTACTCATTTCTAGCAGTAAAGACTAAAACTTGAACATCTTCTACCATAGATTGAAACAACAAACATAGTGAATTATATATGAAAAGACTCAAACTTTGCACCTGGGTTTCGTTGGTTGTCTCCGGTGAAGTATCCGAATCGTTGGAACCGAAGCTCTGATTGTCCGGGCATGATTTGGCGAGGATACGAACTCGATTCCGGTTTGGTGCGGCTAAAAATGAAACACGAGTGTCAGAAAAAGAAAGAGGATGCCATAAAGAAAATGTTGCAGATGAGGATGTTACAGATAAACGGAGAAGAAGCTGACTGAAGACGCGCAGGGATTGCAAAGAGATTAGATGAAGCCGCCATGTTCTATCTGCGGTCATAATATTACCAGCGGACCAGACCCGTTTTATATATTTCAGATATTTTTCTTTTATCCGGTAACAATTTTTAAATGAACAAACCGAACTAACCGAATACCAAACCGAACCGATTTTTGTATAACAGTGTTTGTGGTTTATGTTATTGTTTCACTTTGTTACAAAGTTTTTATCATGCTTTTTTGACATTGCAGTTTCAGTTTGTATCATCTATAAGACTCTAATTTCCTTTTTGTGTCCAATCCATTCGTTTTCATTGAAGCGAAATTTTTTGAGAAGTAACATTGGTACAAGTCTGAAGCTCTAATTTAGATACAAACCATCTGTTAATGAGATTGGCCGTGGACATGATATGAATTCAATTAGGTTATTGAGTCAATCGTATTCCTATTCAGTTTGGCTAGGTTAAGAGTAAGAGAGTGAACGTTGGAACTTTATATTTAGAAGTAATGAAATGGTAAATGTAACAAACCCAAAGGCAAAATCTGGTTCATATACTGATTAAAAAAAAAGACAAAAGTTATTCTGGAAGGTTTACCAAACACGGGAATATATGTGATAAATCAAACCGATCCTGCACAGGTTGAGCCATGAAAGAGTCTTCAGGCCACAGATTGAACCGCTCTCTCGAAGTTATCTTCGGCTGATGATACACGCTTCACGAGCACATGTTCTGGATGTGATAGTTTCAGCTGGCTGTAAAAGAAGAATAATATGAGATAAATATATGGACCCAACAAAGCATTACTCTCTCAGCTAGCTTTTATAAGTAGGTGACCGCAATTTTTTACCTTAAGTAACGTGAAGATGATTTGCCAACATGAAGACTGCAGACGACAAGGTTTGCAAGAGTTTCTGGGTCCTTAGCATCCTGAAATCACCACAAACTAATTTTCACACTTACCCATATTACAGAAAAAGCCAAGAAAGCGATTACAAGTCAGTTACCTTGTTGAGTGCTTCAAGGAGCAGTGTTTCAGCTTCATCAAAGTTACCCATTTGCATACAGCAAACTGCTTTGCCATTCAAGATCAAGCATGTCATGGGATACTTCTCACAGAAATCCTGGAAAATGAGATAAGCTTCCTGTATCTTCGAGCCACCCTGAGATCATCGAGCGACTTAGCATAGGAAAGACGACAACTATTTATACAGTAAACCAAAACAAAAAAAACTGCATATATGTCATTATACCACTGCCAGGTTAAACCAGGCGGTAGCAAGTTGAGTGAGAGTGTGGTCTTCGTCATATTGCTGCATAACTCCAAGCTGCTTCTCAGCATAATCTGTTCTATGCATCTTAATGAATATCTGGACATTCAGCGCATGCCTAACGATTAAAAAGCAAGTAACAATCTTTGAGCATATGGAAACATAACCATCATTCTGACAGGAAATCACTCAACTACATCAAATAAAAAACGAAAAAAAAAAACATACAGATCCATAGTCCCTCCAGCATGAGTGTGCTTCAGAGCTTCACTATAATCTTCCTCATGCATGAAAACAACACCAGCAACCAGTCGCAAAGTCGCATTGTTTCCTATTGTTGGATCTGCCAACCACTCCCTCAAGCTCGAAATCGTTGATTCCTGATCAAGAACACAAAAAAAAAAAACCAAACATCAATTCTACCAATATGTAAATAATGTTGGCTAATGTTCTAAACATCGGTATAGGTGGCAAATTGGTCACATATAAGCGAAACAATTTTTCTGGCAGCTAATACTCTATAAAGAGGCTAATTACCGCCTAGCGAATTCTTGAACATCACCGTTGGCTAACTGTCACATGAACAAAGATAACAACATACGTGGCACACACTCACTTAATAACTAACTCTCTGTATATAAGCTATTGTAAAGCTTCAGATCACGACCTTATTTGCAGGACTCGATAGATACATCGCTAGGAGCTTAACTGCCTGCAGTGGAGTAGCGGCGGATTCATCGATCTCGCTGATGACGAGCTTCAACAACACCACACAACAAAATTCGAATTAACAGATAAGCCAATCTAGAGACGACGAGAGACATCATCGAGATGAATCTAGAGAGAGACGGGTAGAGAAAAACCTGATAGCTACCGAGGGCGATGTAGGATCGGAAGACGAGGCAGTCGCGCTCCACGGCGTCCTCAGGCGAGAGGTTACGGATCTCGCTGTTGTTGATCGCCGTTTGATAAGCTCCCAGATAGAATTGGTTTCTCAGATTGAATAGGTGATCTGGCCCTGCTCCCATGCCTGCCATTGCTTTGCTTGCTTCTTCCTCTAGATCTCTATCTCACAGATCCGCGTCTTATTGGATTGCGAAACGAACTTAACAAACTGAAAGTATAAACGGGGTAATAACATGTTGTTTACCCCTTAATTTATAATTATTCTGCATAAGCACCTCAATTCTCTTGGAGTGTACAATTGACACCTATGTTTGATTTGGGCCTCATGAGTCAAAATAATTATCGGGTTTTGAAGTTATGGGCCCATATTTAGTTATATCGGCTTTAGACAGAATATTTGGGCCTAAAAACTTCAAATAGTCTCTACTCTGAAATCATATCAGACATGCTTGATAACGCCGTAGCTCCCTAAATTATAAATTTTTTTTTTTTTTGTAAAAGGAGATAAATTATAAATATTTTGCATTCAAACCTTGTTTCTTTTCAATTTTAGATCGACAGCTTGGTTTGATTTGGGCCTCATGAAGCAAAATAATGATTCAGGTTCTTTTGAGTTATCTATATATATAAAAGAAGGTTGGATCTCTCCTGCTGACACATCAGCATCCATGTCACAAATTCGAGTGATGAGGAACTGACACGTGTCCCTGCATCTAAAACACATCGTTTCATTAAAACTTCAGTTAGATGGGCTTCGATCTGTTCTCTGTTTGGGCTCTCCTTAGACTCTTCTCTTCGAGGGTTTCTTGAGTCGTTTCATCTCGACGGCGGCAGTTTCTGCCTACACAAGTAGTGGAGCTTCTCCACTTAACTGATTCGTTGTCTTCGTATTTTCAAACACTGGGTAACAAATGGTTGAGATATCTCTCCACCGCCACTTTGCTCTTAAGTGACATGACTATTCAACAACGTTTTGAACCAACCATTTCCTAATCTCTGCATCGTAGTATCGCAAAGAACCTCACCGGATTGTGCCCACATTCAGATCTGTTTCAAAGTTGTAAGTGAATAAACAAACAAAGAAAAAAACAGATCAAAGAGACAAGAAAAGTTACTTACCTATTGAAAGTATGTGGCTTTGGTAATGAATCCGAGTAGTGATGCGAGTTGGAACAAGTTGTAAGGTTTCGACACTAAACTGTTTTAAGCAGACAGAGCAAATGTAGAGACCACATACCATTGCAAACACCAAAACTATCATCCTTACGAACAGATGTGATCTCTTTGGTTGTTTTATTACAATCGCTGCAGCGTCCTGTTTACATCAAACATTAAAACCTGAGAATATGAGTAAACCCTTAGTGCTTTAAAAACCATAACTTTAAATCTTATGAAGAAAAAAAGAGAAGATTTTGAAGGTTGTTTCCGATGATACAACTAACATGCAGAGAAACACAGAAGCTTAAATCACGAAAGATTAGATGAGAGTGGTAGAAAAAGAGTACCTTCAGGTATAAACAGATGGACTCCGCCATTGATGCTTCTAGAAGTTTCTGAAACAAAGTGAATGCCTTCAGTGAAAAAAATCTTCTGAAACAGAGTAACCATGAAAATGAAGAAGAAGAGGAGCTTAGATAGAAGGAGGATCTATTGGTTACTATGAGGATGATCTATAGGGGGTGAAGAAGAAGATGGGATCAGGTGGGGAAAGAAGAAGGTGAGGTGGTGAAACGAAGAAGATGGAATGGGGTAGTGAAAGGAAGAAGAAGATTAGGTTTTGTTGGCTAGAGTAAAAAAGTCAAGGTATTTTTTTTCCTTTCGGTTCAATTTTTTTTTTTGGGGTCAAATTCTTTTCGGTTCAATTAACCATTCATTTTATGTAACAATACAAATTAAAATCCATTAGTAGCCCCGATAACTAAAGTTCATTAATCAAAAATATGAGTATTGGACCACAAAAGCTAAATATGCATTCGCATACCAATTAAACTGAAAAAAAATATTTACGACACCTAAAAACATGACAATTTCATATACAAAAGTCAATAATTTTAAATGCATTGTATTTATAAAAGAATGAATATTTATATTTAATTCAACATCTAGCTAATTGTTAATAGAAACACAAACAATCTATCTATAACAATATATTTTTTTATCTCTATTTAAATCATATCTCACGTTGATACGTAAGCATTTTAAACATTTATCATTTAATATTATTTTGTTGTCATCAGAATTTAATGATTTTTGGTTTTATCGATTTAATAAATAAAATAAAATAGAGTGTGGAATCATTTGTAATTTTTTTAAATTCAGTTTCTTGTGGCTATATTACACTAGCAAATGCCGTAACAGAAGTTAAAACTACAATAATATCAATATACACAATACACACACTAATGATTAGCTCATATTTTCATATATGTATAACGCCATAAAAAATGTCTTGCTACATGCAATCTGGAGGCTCATCACATTCAACAAATACAAAAATTATTTTACACAACAACATTCAAAGATGGAATAACACATATCTACAGAGCAGCCAAATGTTCGTATACAATGCTATTTACAATACAATATAACTTATAATATAATGTTATGTAAAAAAGAGTTCGGGTTGACCAGCCAATTACATAATTTTAGATAGAAACTAAACAAAATTAGAGTTAACAGTTGTTAGAGTTGTATCTAGACATCAAGTCATGGAATTAAAATAACAATTTTCAATGTTATTTGACAAATCATAAAAGTATATGAGAAATGATTATATGTTATTGATGAATCTTTGAAAGGTATTATTCATGTTAATATTACAATTAAATGAGAGTTTTTTTACAATTAAGCAAAATCAGTATGACACATGTTATTATTACAAGTAAATTATAAAATTTATTTTCATAATTTAAACTAAAGATGTTAGTGCATGGTTAGGGAGTACTGTTAAAATATCAAAATTTGAATTTTAACAAATACCAACTCCTGATTACAACTTAGGCATTAAAATTAATAGTTTTAAAGTTTGGATTGCTACAATAAATCCACACCACCATTATACATAAAAACCACCATTATACATAAAAACAATGTGATATCTCACAATCTTTGCAAAACAAATAAACAATGACACAGTTACAAATATCATATGAAAAATTGGTCTGAGTCAGAGATAAACACAATCACGTAAATTTAAAAACACATTTAAAATATATTGACAAAATATCAAATCCCGCCCGTAGGGCGGGCCGATCCTAGTGGACATATATTTTAGTGATATGAGCTTTGGACTAATATCTTTCGGCATATATTTGAACATGTTTTTGGTATTAACAAGTCAGTTTTTAACTTTAAGCATATCATCACTGCGCGAAAATCGAAATCATATGAGACGTTGGTGAATCAGTGAACTAGAGTCTCAATTGGTAGAGTTGATGAAGAAGTATTTACGATATGTTGTTGAAGCAATATGACGTAGAAGTTACATGTTTTCATTAAATTTTTTAATAAAATAATTGGTAGACTAGCACTATACAATTTTAAAATTATCATAAAAATTAGTATATAGTATATTTATTTTAAAATAATATGTATTAATAATATATTTATTATTAAAAATAATAAATCTTATTTAATTATATAAATTAAATTAAATTTTAAATGCGAAATATTATTATTTAAAATCTATGTATATAATTTATTTCAAAATATAAAATTCTTTTTGGATAAAAATATTTTTTGGTATTATTAAATAAAATAAATTAATTATTATAATTAATTAGATAATAACGAGCACAATGTTTATGCTAATTTCTACCAATCAAATCCTAAGTCGAACGAGTTATGCCGGAATAAACTATAAACTTATAATTCACTGTTTGTAGCTTATTTTAATGATTCAAAAAAAAAAAAAAAAGAGGGTGACTATTGTTTTCTCTATAAGCTTGGGGAGCACTTAAAGGGCTTGGTCGATTTCACGTAAAGTCGCTATTCATTTCACATGTGCAAAGAAGCCCTGGTGCTACACAACCCAATAACATAAACCAATACAGTATAGTTTAGTAATTTACCACATAAATATACTTAAACTCTAGTTTGACCACTGCCGTCTTAAAAAATTTAATGATTTTAGGCAAAATATAAAATAAAGACTATTTAATAAGTTTTGTTTAAACTTTTACTTACTGCATTTTCTTAAATTAAAACAAAAAGAATTGTGGTATTCAAAGACAAAAAAAAAATTGATTTTTTGTGTAAACTAGGCTTTATTAATAAAAAATTAAGAATGGTGGAAAATATTTTTTTTGTTCTTATTGTATTTTAATTAGGTTTAGTTAATCATGATTTTTTTATTATAACTTCATCAACTAAATTGATATTTAACAAACAAAATAAGTTTTTTTAATTAGTGAAATAATACTTTGGATCTATGGATCTATAGCATTTGCCTATGTTGCCATGTGCTAGAGCCGGCATTGAGTGTGATAACGATCTTTTAGCTGTATAGTATAGTATACGATTTCTTTTTGCTAAGAAAGTATTAGTATAAGATGTGTTATGAACTTCAAAAAAACAAAAATCATAATACTTGAGAGAGAGTATCCTCTGTCTTCTCTCTAAAAACTCACCGACGGTTTTAATCGACCGGCCGACGGAGGGATTCCCTATGCCACCGTCGGCCCGGTTTCCTTTTGCTCTCCTCTTGTTTCCATTAAGTAGTTTCTTAGTCTAAGGTTTTTTCTGTTTTCTTTTGAATAGCTCTCGTGCTTCCGGCGTCACACTTTTCTCGAGGTGGATGCTCGGCTTTTGTAACCGTTGTGGCTCCTTTCTCAGGTGAACGTTCGGCTCTAGTTGTCTTGAAAGGTGGAGGCTTGTTATGCTCCGGGTTCTGTGCGTGGTGGTTCGGTGAAGGTTTGAGGCTTCGGCGGAGTTTGCTCCGATGTAAGAAGCGAGGGAGTGTTTAAAAAGTTTGCAAACAATGTCTATCTGGTCTGGAGGAGATCTCGGTAAGGTTCCGATGACGATTTCCGTGGAAGAGTAGGCGAAGAAGAGGGTTTCAGGAGCTCCAGACACGGCGAGATCCGGCGAATCGGTGGTGGTCTCCGGCAAGCACCGATGTTTTCAACATTGATGTGATGTTTCGGATCTCGAGGTGGGGAGTGGTTTTCGCGTCGTGCGCGTGGACAGAGCGCAGCGCGTGGGAGTCTGGCGAGTGAGAGGGACGCGTGGCGTCGTAAGTTAAAAGTGTTTGGGCTTTAGGCCCAGCTTGGTTTTATGTATGCCCTTGTGTTCGGGTTTTTGCTTATATTTCGTTTTCGGGCTCTGACCCATTAATAAAATCCTTTAGATGGAAAAAAAAATATGTTATGAACTTAAGGTCATCAAGGATTTTTATTATGTGTACATTTTACACCTAAAAGAATTTTATATACTTGGAACAGGCTCCTCCAATTTGGTTCTAACGTCATAAGAGATTACTAGATTTTGACCTGCGCTTCGAAAGCGCGGATATTATTTTTTACTTTTATAAAATATATTATTTGTTTGTAATTATTGAATGTATTTATCTTAGTAAAACTTTCTTTATAATAAATTTGACACATAAAGTGTCTCTAGTAAACTATATGCTCTGGCTTTGTTTTCTCCAATCAACATATTTATTTGACTTGTTGTTAAAATAAATGATTTTAGAACACAATATTACAATATTTTTACATTGATATTTTGTTTAAAAGAAATGATTTTGAATCCAATTGTACAGTACTTTTATATTGATTTTTTTCAGTTCATATAAAGTTTTTAAATATATTTATTTCAACTGAACCAATTAATATTTTGTTAAATTGGCCCCTGAAATATATTTTTATACATTGATATTTATTTTTCATAATTAGTGTTATATATTTTAGATGTATCATAATATAACTAACGATATTCAAAAGATTTGGACCGAATCAGGTTATATGGCTATTTTTGTTACAAATATCCGAACCCGTTTTAGATATATTGGTTATTTAGATATTTTTAGGGTCCTATACATCAGAACCGAATTCATCCAAATCCATAATGACTCAACTCAAGATCCACACATAAGTTTATAATATTCAAGCCGGACTTGGTTCAAAACAAAAAAAATGATACCCAAAAAGAACAACATGTACCTAAATGGACAGATAATGTTCATGTCTAACTGATTTTATAAATTAATAAAAAACTCTTTCTATGTGTTTGGCTAAATTAAGTGAAATAGAAATAGTTTTTTTATACATCGATATTTATTTTTCATAATTAGTGTTATATATTTTAGATGTATCATAATATAACTAACGATATTCAAAAGACTTGTACCAAATCAGGTTATATAGCTATTTTGTTACAAATATCCGAACCCGTTTTAGATAAATTGATTATTTAGATATTTTTAGGTTCTTATATATCAGAACTGAATTCATCCAGATCCAGAATGACACAACTCAAAATCCACACATAAGTTTATAATATTCAAGCGGGACTTGGTTTCAAAAAAAAAAAAAAAAAAACGATATCCGAAAGGAACAACATGTACCTAAATGGACAGATGATGTTCATGTCTAACTGATTTTATAAATTAATAAAAAACACTTTCTATGTGTTTGGCTAAATTAAGTGAAATAGAAATAGTTTTTATCAAGTAAAATAATTATATGGAGTGAAAATTAAGTGGCAATAAATGTAGCATATTTTAATTATTTTGATTTAAGTTATTATTTTATTCACAAAACATATGTTTGAACTATTGCCTCAAATGTAGGAGAATCTAATCGTATATTTAAAAATCTGTTTTTGAATTCATGACTATCAAAATCGGGCATATTATAATTTGATCTCATCTATGGGCTTTTAAATTAAATCAAGTTTATGGGCTACATTAATAATATAGATTTCGTATGACTGAATTAATTTTTTTTAAACATCTAAACCTGTTTCCAAACATACTGATTTTACTAAAGGCTATCCAAGTATCCAAACATATTGATTTTGTACTTCAGTTTTAATAATCTACTAGATCTTGACCCGTGCGACCGCACGGGTATTAATTTTCAGTTTTTGTTTCTATTTATTTATACTAAATAGTATATTTATAATATTTAATCGTTTTATATTGACTAAGGTAGGAGTGGGTATTTGAATATCCACTCGAATTCGAATTCGGTTAAAATCTATTCGGATTTGATTTTTTGAGTTTAAAGATTCTAACTCTATTCAGGTATTTATAAACTTTGGTTCCGCTTTGATTCAGATCTTTGCGGATTTGATAACCCGTTTAAACTATTTTAAAATTTTCAAAATTTATATATCTTTAAATTTCCTTAAATCTAAAAATAAAATAATATAACATGTAAATTTGAGTAATCTAAGCCAAAATATCTAAATTAAAAATTAAAAATAGGTTTAACTTGAATATTTGGATGAAGAATAAATATATATTTGAAGTATTTTTGGTATTCTGATTATTGTTTATCTACTTTAAATGTTTACTTTTGATTATTTTTTTATATTTAAATATTTTAAACAACTTAAAATAGCTTATATCTTGGATATTAATTCGAAAATAGCTAACATATTGAAGTATATAAATATGATTTAAATACATTCGAATATCCAAAATATTTCGTTCAGATAAAGTTTGGTTATGGTTCTCTAGATACCAAAATGGTAAATCCGTTTGAATATTATCTAGTTTCGATTCAAATTTTCTAATACTTTTTCGTTTCAGATTTTTTAATTGAAGAGTTGATATATAATTTCCAGAATTGTTTGTCTGATAAAAATGTATTTTTTTTTTGAATTTGACATTGATTTAATGGAAAAATTAATGAAGTGTATTTAATTCAAATTTAATTTTGGAAAACACATTAATCTATTAATCTAAGTGGAAAAGACAAAGCATTAAAATAGGAAGTATTATTTAATTTTGTATTTAGTTTAAATTTAATTTTGGAAAACACATTAATTGAAGTGGAAAAGACAATACTAAAATAGGAAGTATTATTTAATGTCAATGGCATACCATTGTAAATTAAAAAGAAAATTAAGGGGTATTTTATATGGGTACTTCTCTTTTAATAATATCTATCTTATTAAAACAGAAGCATATTGGTATTTTTACTCTTTTTACCCTTACTAAAGAGTCTTTCTTTTGTATTCATTAAAGGTATTGTGGACATTCTGCGCCGGTTTCCTAATTCAATTTCGGGCTGTAATTATTTTCATGTTTGATATTGCATCGTTTTAGTATTTTTCCAACCAGTCATGTTTGAAACTGCGTTGTTTTTTAAACTATTTAATCGTTTGGTTTTAAACCGCTTTTTCCTAAATCTAATCTTATATACTATTGATTATTTTCTGATTCGAAATGATAATAGGATTGAAAATTGCCGAACATAACTAAATTTTTCCGGTGAAGTCGTTTGGTTCCGTTATGAGTTTGGTTAGATTGGTAAGTTATTTAAATTCAATAATAGCATGCTGATTATTCTTTAAGATTTTAGTTAATTCTAAAATTATTAATTTTGACAACAATGATTATCATTTAAAACAATTTTGAAAAATATAAATATATTTCAAACAAATTTCCAACTTATGATCACCGAATTTACCTTATCAGTAAAAAAAATCACAATATTAAAAATATCGGGTTACCAACCGGTAACCCGTTCAACGGCAGGTCCGAGTCGGGTTTCAAAACACCGATCAAAACTATGAAATTGTTATATTGATTTATATTTAAAATATCTAATTTAAAATTAAAAACCTAAAAATACATCTACAATATAGTTTTAACCAAAAATAAACTCGGATATAAAATACATATATGAAACGGGTTATATAAATGCATATACAAGACGGATTATATAAATATGATTATATAAAGTTTCACCAAAAATCAAAGCGCGGGTCAAAATCTAGTATAGATTATAACTAATACAATACTATTTTATTATTTTAAAATCCTAGCTCTTTTATTGTTTTCTTAGCTTAGGACTATCATTAGAAAGTGTTGTTCAAAAAAAAAAAAAGACTATCATTAGAAAGTGTAACTTTTTCGTAAATTATAGGATTAAAATCCCGAAATATTAATTGGTGATTTTGAAAAAGATGATAGAGTGGCTAAAACTACTTTGATGCAAAGTATTAAAACAATGCAAAAGAATAAAGTATATATAGAAGACGAACATAATGAAACTTTTTATACTCCAAACATAAATGTAACTTATATCTGTATAGTGTATGTACTTAGTTCATTCACAGGTTCACAAACCGTATGTTTGTACAATAAATAAGCTATTTCAAATGCTGGTTTTACATTAATCTGATTGTATCTAAATAAAAGTTAACCAAGCGGTAATAGCTTGGTGTGGTAGCCTGATGGTAAAAAAAAATTGGGACAAAATATAAAGCTAGGGCATTTGGCTATTTTGCGAATTATGCGTTATTTTAACGTCATACACCCCAATTTCTCAAATATTCGATCCTAAGTTCGAATCATGAACTAATTAAGTGTCATTTGTCTGACCAGACAAAAATGAGATCACGTTTTAGGTCTCGTTAAAAAAATATGATGCCGGATTAGTCTTTCTGTACTATCCCTTTGAAAGATAATTGAGTTTGGACCCATATACCTCCCATGCTAAAAAAAACAAACAAATGTTTCCATTTAAAAGACACATGTTTCGTGGTTACTAATCAAAATCTATGCTTATCGTTCTGTCAATAATATTTTTGTGCTGTTTTCGATATATTTTATTTTTACTTAATTTTGTTATCATTGAATCATCTCAACGTGCGTCACCGTAGAACGAGGGAGGCATGACTTATATTGTTTTAACTTATTGCACCGTCTGGTCTCAGCTTAATTATTGTGATAAACAATATATTTCGTTTCATATGAATTGATACCCACTAGAGACGAGGGTCTGCTTCGTATGAGTCGTGATTGTTGTTTTATAAAAGTTATAGTTAAAGAACCTTAAAGAGGAAATTATTTCCTCAAAAACGAATTAACATTTGCTTTCTTAAAAATATCCGAACACTTTTTTTATAACGTACGATCCACGTTCATGCTCAGCACTACTATTTTTAACCGATTCTTAATCACTGGTATTTTTTATCCCATGTTATTCTTTTCCTTTTAACATTATTATTTTCGTATTAATTATATATCGATTCAATTCGCACTTTTGAACATTTATGATACATATTGTAAATGTTATCAATCAAACCCGGTTAGTACCATAGACCGTTCCCTTTGCTAATTTGTTCTGACATCAAATTTCGGATTATTAAATTGTGCTGATAAATGAGTATAATCCATTGTATAATCACATTACTTACTGTTTCCAAATAATAATATATAAGTTTATGGAATATATCCCTACATATTTGACATTATATATAGTGTTGTTTGGTAGTGCTCCAAAGAAAAATAGTGTTGCTCATAACATCGAATGACTAAGAGGGCTGGACTTAACTCTTCTGTGCCTTTCTTTTATTTTCATGACATCGAGATGGACGGTAGACTTATATTAAATGTGCGGTATAAGCACAGATATATAATTACTCACAACTATCTGCAAAACAGCCTTGGGGTAAAAGCCTTGGGATGAAGTAGCACAAGTGGTAAAAATCTTGGGGGCCAATGGTCATGCTCTTGGATTCGAACCACTTGGAGAAGAACTGTTTTTTTCCTATCACCACAAATGCGATACTGGGTGTTGGACTTTGTCTTCAGTCTAGGTATAACTTTTTCGAATGAAGTAGACCGTTGCTTAATCGGACCCGGGAGAATGATCCGCGTAAGTGGTGAACCCCCGAATTATAAAAAAAAAAAAAACTATCTGCAAAACAGCACTCAAATTGCTTCGCATGTGTTTCTTACTAAAATTATTTCCAGTTATCTGTCTGTATCAATTTCATCTGAGCTACAACTGCCTTGTAAAATGATGTCTCCACTTTGGGAGAAAGAAGAAGATGAATTAAAAAATTATACAGATACTTTTTTATTGTATTCTATCTTAAACCGCTGATAAATGCGTTCTTTTTAATTTGACCAATACAATTCTAGCAGCTAGTTTTTATCTCTTTTAAAAACTCCTCTGTTTATTTAATCAACAGAAAATGTGTGTTGTCAACTACCTAGCCAACAAAAATAACCAAGTAGTTAAAATTGTAGCATGGGCATCAATTTCAATAAATTATGAAATTTGATTATAGTTAATTAGTCTAGTTATGTCCATCATGCATAACATGCTAATACCATGTGAGGAATTTATGACCATGATACGACTCTCATTTTTATTCATTTTAATCGGTATAATACATAAAAAATTCATATATATGTGGCCAACCAGAAACCTTTTTTATCATATATCTTTATTATCATCACCGAAAAACCTTAATAAATTTTTTTTGGTGCAAATGGTATTATTATATATGTGAAAGTAGTATATTAACAGTTAGCAACAATATGGCAAATCTAGAATGAGATAACGGCAAATGCATAATTAGTTGGCACCAATATTAAATCAACGTACAGCCAAACCTATACATACCAACTGATTTCTGTATGTTTTTTAAAAGAAGCCGACTGAGATATGTGTAAATTATAAATCATGTGTTGGTTATATATATAAATATTCTATGAAGAATTCTTCTTTTACCATTTTGGCCACTTATATCAAACGTCTTTTGATGTAAACAATTATATTTGTTTCATAAGTTTTTTTTTTTTTAAGAATTTGTTTCATAAGTTTATTTGATTTGTATTGTATAATACTTAAGGCATCCAGGGGCATATCGCATTAGTATGTATGAAAATCACAACTGATTAATTTTCTTATTCTTTATTTGTTGCTACTTTTAATCAGATAACCCGCTTCCGGCTGTTTGTGTATTTCCTTTCCATTTCAAGAATTTACTGTTTTTTTTTTTTTTGTAACACGATTTTCATTAAGAAGCTTAGAGTTAGGTGGCTGAGCCACTTCCTACAAGGCATAAAGCCTGTTTTGCCAAGGTATCAGCCTCAGAGTTTTTACCTCGAGGGATCCAGCGAAAAGTATAAAAGCCAAAAACAGTACAAGACAGACGAATATCAGAAACAATTCTATAGATTTCCGGAGGTTCCGACTTTGAGTTCAAAGCTTTGATCAGTTGTGTTGCGTCCGAGTTGAAGATCACTTGCTGGACTCCCAGCTCCTCACATTTCCTTACTGCATCTCTCATTGCTAGAGCTTCCGCTACAAGCGGTGAAGGGACGAGTCTGGTTGATCCTTGAAAGTGCAGAGTTTCCCTTGTTTTCTTAACAATCCAGCCTAATCATGCATTCCTAGTTGCACCATTCCATGCTGTGTCAGTGTGTACCACAATACAACCAGATGGTATTACGAGCGGTTTTTGAAAAGGCGTTGGTTTGGTTCTCTCCTTGTCCTGCGCGTTTGTCCATTCCTTTGCCATCACCACCGCCTTCGTGACCACCTCTTCCGAGAGACAGAGTTTGTTGCTGAAGATCAAGTTGTTGCGAGCCGTCCACAGTGACCAAATAATCCATGGTGCTAGTTGTCCCTCTGTAAGTCCCACCGGAGGTAGGCATGGGTTATCCAATAAGCTCATCCAAACGGTTTCCAAATCTATCAATCCTCTCATATAAATTCTCCTTCCGAAAGGAGTTGCTTCCCAAACTTTCCGGGAAAACTCACATTGAAAGAAGAGATGATTAATAGATTCAAGCTCCCCGCATCGTTTACATGTGGGGTCAACGTTTATTTGTCGGGCTAACAGCTTTTCATCCACTGGTAGAGTGCCACGGAGCGACTTCCAAAATTTACTGTTTCTTATGTTTAGTTTTTTGCACCCAAGTTTAGGTTTCAGCTGCTATTTTCCGGAGTCTATGTTTTTAGAGCATTTCTAATATATTTTTTTCTTCTAAAAATGAGTAAATCCTTTAATGGAATTGAGTTTTACTTTATCCATACTTGTTTTTTAGAGTAAAAGTGTAGTAATAAATAAAAAAATAAAAAAAAAATATTCTATTTATAAAATGAATCTATGTTTATTCAATTATGGAAATAGAAAATAAAGTGGAATTGAACGTTGACAAAAAAAAGTGGAATCGAACCATTTTTTATATGTTCTATTTCAGGACAAATTATGGAATAAAATTGGAGATGTTCTTAGGGATATCTTCGTGTTTTGCCAGCTTTTGTGTTCCACTTGTGTAACTCAGCTTGAATCAATAGCAATCTTGGGATGAAACAAAAGTCAGACAACCCACTTAACCCACAAGTCAATAGTTGTTGACTAGAACGATAATTCTTTTGGTGGCACAAAACGAGGACAATATTCAACATCAGTTACGGATAAATACGTTGACGTTATATCTTAAGCTAAAGTCTGAAGATCGAAGTCCATAGGCTACAGGTTTAAAAGATAAAGGAAACTAAACGATAAACAAGGAAAATATAGTGGCCGTAAATTAAATGAAATAAGTTATAAAGCCGCTCAAAACACTGTTGCAACTTGCAAGTAATATTTTCACAAAATAAATTCATATAACACTGTTGAGTGTTGAAAGAAATACTTTATTTAACATAATACCAACAAATCGATAGATCACAAACAAGTAGATTTTTTTTTGGTATCCAAGGCAATAGCAAAATCTATTACAGAATGATTACGTGTCCCAGTGGAACTGGATCATGACGAGAAAGTACTCCGAGAAATGCGGCTGTTGCCGATCTCTTTACTTCCCAGGCACTTGTCTCTTTTCCCACAAGTGCAGCATTCACTATGCCTTTTCACATTTATATTTTATTTCTATGCCCTGAATGTAAAAAACTCTTCTTTATACTACTGTATATGTATTTTGGAAAATTTATTTATTGTCATTACGATAGCCGTCAAAAGTTAATACCGTAATTTATTTATATACACGACAAAATCAATACTATATTGATGCTTCGGTCGAGTCTAGTGAGATATTCACTGTCCAATCATTTTACGTGTTCCAAATTTAAGAAGAAAAGGAATTGAAAACATACAAAAAACTGATCAACACTGTATGCCCAAAAAGAGATAATACAAACTACATAATGTACACATCCATCTTTCAATATTCGAAGGTTAAAAACTTAAGGGTGAACTCAAAAAGAGATAGTCTAATTAAACGCACAAGACTTAGTCATATATATATCTAATTTAAATATTAATTCCTTATATCATTCACCACCTTTTAATATTTATTAATTCATTATAGTATAGTATAATTCCTTATATCATTCACCACCTTTTAATATTTATTAATTCATTATTGTATAGTATAATTCCTTATATCATTCACCACCTTTTAATATTTATTACTTCATTAAATCTGATCGTCCTCCTTCTCTAACATGGAGAAGTGGTAGAAGATATTTACATTCTGAAAGTCAGCATCTCTCTCGTTTCATCAACCATTCTCGTCTTCTTCATCCTCTTACTCTTTTCCCAAGCAAATAATCAACATCCATACACACGATCGAGACTTGTAAATCTTACTTCTCTCTCGGATAATACACACGCGTCATAGACATATTATGTTTTATGTGCAGTGTCTTTGAGTCTTTAGACATGGACAACTTCCAAGGAGACCTAACCGACGTTGTACGAGGAATCGGATCTAGACACATGACATCATCTCCTGGGCCACCGGAAGGTCCATCACCGAGCAGTTTGTCTCCGCCGCTGACTTCGGATTTTCACGTGGATTTCCCCTCCTTCGCTAACTCTGAGATGAATCCCTTTGGCGACCCGTTCGTAAGCATGACAGATCCTCTCCTCAACCTCCCGGCCAACTTCTCCGGCGCCGGAGATAGCAAAAGCAACAACAGTTTTGCAGTCTTTCCGAACGTTACTGTGGATGATCACATCAAGAGTCAATGCAGTGTCTTCCCAAGAATCCGAATTTCGCAAAGAAACATCATCCAAGATGCATCCAAGTGTAATTCCCCAGCTATGGCCACCTCCTCCGTTGCAGCAGCTTCGCCGTGGGGGATGATCAGCGTTGATAGCACTAACAGTCCAAGAAACTGTTTACTGGTCGATAATCATAACATCACGTCATCTTCTTCGCAGATTCAGATCTCTTCTTCCCCTCAGAATTTTGGCATAAAGAGGAGGTAAATTTATTAGAATCTGATCTCCATGTTTTAATTATCTTTTTTTTTCTTCTTATAAGCGAGATCATTTAATGTTAGGTTCATGATAAAACTTAATAACGCCATGTGATTTATTAGTTTTATTTTCAAGGTTTTCATTAGTTGAATATATGAGTGACATAACGTTTTCTTGATTGTGCTACTCAACAAAACTTAACAAACTCTCATGTTTTTTTTCTTTTTGAAAATAATCTTATGTGCCAACAAAATATAATGTAAATATGAAAAGCGGTTTATAAATCAAAACTTTATATATCTATCTATCTACTAGATCATTTATGTTCAGAAATTTACTGATCTATATTTCATATCATTATTTGTTATAAATGTTATAAACGTTTTTAATTATTTAAGATCAGTCTTATGAAACCATTAGAGACAAACTGGACTAGGGTTTTGTTATGTGTATGTATTCACAAAGGAATATGCAACCTCTGTGATTTAATTTCTTTGATTTTCTTCGTGAAGTTTTGTTCTCATCATTCGGTATCAGTACTTTGTTTTTTTATAAATCAAATCTTACATTACATCGTCTCTCTTTTTTTTTTTTTTTTTTTTTTTTTTCAATGTTTGCTTTAGTTAGAACTTCTTATTTCCATTTTCTTTCAACGATCTTTCACTTACATTTATGATGCTCTACACAGAAACCAAACAATGAATTACCATGCTATTATATTTCATATCGAATTCATTGTGTCCAATGTTATAAACTGATCACTAATCAACATTTAAAATTATAATTAACATGTATGCACGTGTAAATATGATACATATTGACTAATGACGAAGGATGCAGGAAGGGCCAGGGAAAGAAAGTGGTGTGTATACCTGCTCCAGCCGCCATGAACAGCCGGTCCAGCGGAGAAGTTGTTCCGTCTGATCTTTGGGCCTGGCGAAAATACGGTCAAAACCCATCAAAGGTTCTCCTTATCCCAGGTATATAACATTTGTAACACAAATGTCCCTGGATACACATTACAAACATGATATATAGTCATATAGATGTTATTACTGATCTAATATGTTAATTTGTTCTCGTCTTACCATTTTTCAACAAAAATATATATGTCAATTATAAAAGTGAAAGTTTCACAAGAGAAACATTCACACTATAAGTATAATCTGCAGCTTTGGTTCCCTTCACAAACTGGAGATGCAATCATTAGCATGTTACTATATAGTTTAAAGTTCACATATCTTTATACGGCGCACATTAAGCCTTTAAATTCCTTATTGTGACATTTTATGCAAACTTATCTCATAATCATGACAATTCATTTTAAAAGCTCAAATTATTTATTTTCTCCGATCAAATGTGTTTTACTTCTTACTTTGTTGCACATGGTTTATTAGAAAATTATATATTACAAAGAAAGTAGATTTTCTCATGAAAATGGCACGTATAATATATAAGTTCATATATGCCACAGATAAAGTGATACATATTAATTAGATTATAGCTAATCGAGTATTTGATGACTACTTCAATGCTTAATCATTTGTTCCTCAGGGTTACTACAGATGTAGCAGCTCGAAAGGTTGTCCAGCTAGGAAACAAGTGGAACGTAGCCGCACCGATCCAAACATGTTAGTCATTACTTACACATCAGAACATAACCATCCATGGCCGACTCAACGCAACGCTCTCGCCGGCTCTACTCGTTCTTCCTCATCCTCCTCTTCAAACCCGTGTTCTAAATCCGCAACCGCAACTACTTCCGCCTCGTCCAGAGTCTCCCAAAACAAAGATGAACCCAATAAGTCCCACTTGCCATTCACATCCACTTCTCATGTGGCCAAAACGGTTAAGGAGGAAGACGTTGAGAAGTGTCAGGAAAATATAGAATTCGATGACGTTGATGACACCTATAGACCGGAGTTTCAACATCATCTGGGGGATTTCTTCGCCGATCTTGACGATCTCGAGGAAGATTTTCTAACTATGTTGTGCACTCAAGGATTCTCCGGAGATAATAGCGGTGGAGGTAACCTGGATAACAAAAGAATGATTCCCGACGTTTTTAGCGACTTCTTCGACGACGACTCTTCAAGATCGTTATAAATACACCAAATTTCAGTAACAAAAGATCGTTCTAAATATTCTTAATATGTAATCTAGTCATGAATTTCGTGTAATTCGAATAACATACATGACGGTATTAGCCTGGCGTAAACCACGGTCCATGTGGTGATATCGTCATTTATGTTACATTTTTTTCTTTGGGGGGGGGAGGTTCCAAAAACAAATTAATATCCCCCGGTTCTGCGAGCTCCTGTGCTTTTTTTCTTACATAAAAACACTTCAGAAAACATACTTGTAGTATAGTGCAAATTAATTACTGAAATAAGTTATAACTAGATCAAGATCTAGATGAGATTGTGTATAAATTTATTTTTATGTATTATTTATTTCACATTTTTAGCATATTATAAAATTAACAAAATAAAAATATATATTCAATAGTTAAAAACGATTACCTATTAGATATATAATTAAATTGGTGGCGTAAATACATCAAATAATCACTTTTGTTTATTTAACTGTATGGTAAATCAATTTAAAACTCACTTGATATATTTTTATGGATTAATTAAATTTAAATGATAATAACATAGATATGTAATGTATTTTAATATGTATATCTACTAAGTGAGACATCTTAATCATATGGTTTTACGATATCGTCATTTATGTTACATTTTTTTCTTTTGGGGGGGAGGTTCCAAAAACAAATTAATATCCCCCGGTTCTGCGAGCTCCTGTGCTTTTTTCTTACATAAAAACACTTCAGAAAACATACTTGTAGTATAGTGCAAATTAATTACTGAAATAAGTTATAACTAGATCAAGATCTAGATGAGATTGTGTATAAATTTTATTTTTATGTATTATTTATTTCACATTTTTAGCATATTATAAAATTAACAAAATAAAATATATATTCAATAGTTAAAAACGATTACCTATTAGATATATAATTAAATTGGCGTAAATACATCAAATAATCACTTTTGTTTATTTAACTGTATGGTAAATCAATTTAAAACTCACTTGATATATTTTTATGGATTAATTAAATTTAAATGATAATAACATAGATATGTAATGTATTTTAATATGTATATCTACTAAGTGAGACATCTTAATCATATGGTTTTACGATTATTTGTATTTTTATAATAAGAATTGTAAATATGTGTGATAAAATTTTCAATGTGGCACTTTTAATAGATTAATAATTTATAACCGTTCTACAAAATTTACTGCAAATTACAAAATTAAAATTTTAAGATCTCAATTCTTGTTCAATGCAAATTTTGAAATTAAAGTATTTGTGTATTTTATATGGTATATAATTATATATATATATATATTGAATATCTATTAAATGATTTTTTTACTCATATGGTTTTATGATCATTTATACTTTTATATAAACATTTATCACAAATTTGAATGTAAGATTTTTAAAAGTTTTAGTAATTTATAATCATTGTTAAAAATTTAAATTGTAACATATAAAGTGCATATTTTTATTATATGGTTAATATGACTGTTTTATATTAATAACTAGATATGAGCCTGTTGCGTTGCAACGGGTTTTAATTGATGTTTTAATTTAATAAAGCCATAGTAAAAATCATTTATTATAGTTTTATGATTTTTCTGCATATGTTGTGTGAGATTTATTTTATAACTAAAAACCCTTTTTCACACATAAGTTCAAGTTAATATTTGTATTTTATAATCATTGTTCATAGATCAATGTTGTAATTATTTCTAGTTATTAATAAATAATCTTAAAAAAAATTTTATTAACAATTTGTATCAATACCACTTTTACACTTCTTTCGTTAATTAAAGAATTTTTAATATTATGTTCATCATCACATACTCTCTTTAAATATTATAAGATAATTTTTTTTACAATTCTCTTTTGGTTAGGACTTAGAAATATGATACAAATTTCTTTTGTTTAGGATTTATTTTAGATAAAAAGGAAAAAAAACTATCAAATATTCTTTTACAGCTTTTAGGATTTTAGAAAAGGAAATTAATATTACTTAATCTTTTACAATTATATTTCATTTAGGATTTATAAAAACAAAATTTCTATCAAATAATTATTTCCAGTTAATATTAATTATTTTTAAAGATGCCATTTTCAAAATTCGTTTTTTTTTTCAATATCACTAATGTTTTTTTTTAAATTTGTATTGTTAATTAAATAATTGTTAGTATCATGTTTATCATTAAATTTTATATTAAAATTACTATTATTATTTTATAATTCTCTCCGGTTAGAATTTAAAAGAAAAAGAAAAAAATCTTAATTGGTTAAGATTAGAAAATAATTTTTTTTAGAAATCTCTTTTATTTAAGATTTTATGAAAAAATTATTTTCACATAATGTCAGTTTTGATTGACACATTCAAAATCTAATTTTTTTCAGTAATTAACACATGTCGCAATCATATCAGGTGAAATGTTTTAAGTTATTTTTGCTTTATATTTTTTTAACACATAATTATTAAAAAATAAATTTAGTTAATTATAAGAAAAATAAGATTACTTTACCTTTACATTTTGATATATACTTAAAAAAAGAAAACTAATTATTTTATTAGTTTTTCCTTATGATTTTTATGCAACTATTTTATTTTTAATAGAAAAATATGTTTAATATATGATGTAAACAACATCAAAATTGAAAGTTATGTTATAATAAAATGTAATAATGAAACCAAGCGCTCGTAGCTTGGTGGTAAAGGAGGTACATCTGTACTGCCCGCCACCCGGGTTCGAGTCTTGGCCACAACGGATTTAATATTCCTTCCGTTGGGGCGCTGGACCCCTTTCGAGGGGATAGTTGGGAATGTGGCTGCCCAGATACCAGAGTTATCAAAAAAAAAATGTAATAATGATAATAAAATGTTGAGTTGTATCAAGAAATTAAAAGAAAATACTCAGGTAATACTTTTCATGTAAATACTATTGTGTTTTGTAGAAATAATATGTGGAAGCTTAAACCTAAATATAGATGTGAAATGTTTGTAGCTATTTTTAGTCATAATTTCTAATATAAAATTATCTATTAGAAAAAAAGTTAGTTACTTATAAGAAAATAATAAGAGTACTTTTACAATTTTCTTTTAATTAGGCTTTTAAAAAGGAATAGTATCTTATTATAAAGTTAGTTTTTATATGTTTTTATTAAATAATTGAAATTGTGGGATATTACAATTCATTTGTTTAACATTTTTTTTAAAAAGTTGAATTTATCTTTTATAATTCTCTATCTTTAGTGAGTTTAAGAATAAACATTATAATTTTTTTTAATTATTTTTCTAATACCTTTTTGCAATTATTATTTTTGCTTAGTCTTTTAAAAAAGAAATTACCATCAAATATTTTATAATATAGAATTTTAAAAGACTATGTAACAGTAATTTTCCTTTTCTAAAATATATAATGATTCAAAATATATATACTAAAAATAATATTGAAGAAATAATTCTAAATTTTATTTAATAGTGAAAAGTAATTATAAAAATTATTTAATAGTAACTGTTTAGAAACTTTTCTTTTTTAAAAGACTTTCCTTTTTTAAATTATTTAATAGTAATTGTTTATTTAATAGTAATAGTAATTGTTTAGAAAATTTATTGACACATGTCACAATCATGTTAATTAGTAACTTTGAAGAACCAAGCTTTATATAATAAGATATAAAATTAAATAAATAATGAAGGATACAAAAATTGTTATCAAAATTTTATTATAAAAATTATTAACTGTCAAATATATTTTAATCATATTAGGTAATTACGTAGATTTTATTTAAAATAGAATGAAAACATTAATTGTACATTATTAATTAATTTTATAATAAGTTTAAAGAGAACTATAGTATATATTTATTGGAGCAATATATTTCGTTAGAGACTTTGTTTAATATTCTAGTGATGATATGTGTTATATTATATCTAAAATATCGTAATCCTTGTGTTTAAACTTCAATACATAAGGGATTATAAGTAAAAAAAATTACACCTAAACAGCTAGTGTTTTACACACTCTTTTTTACTTTGATCACATTTGACATTCACAACCTCAGTATTTAGCATGTCATAAATGGACTTGTATTGTATGGGAATGTACACTCTGATTCAATTTTCTTTCACGAGTATAGTTATGTCGTCATGATTGGAGCCTATACCTAACTCTATCGTATGAATCAATTAATGATAGTGATAATAATTTATTTTTCTGACCATGCATGTGGATGTTCTCGGAAGGTAGGAAGAGAGCCCTAGTTTCATGGCTTTTCTTACGGGGCGAATTAATTTCGAATATCATAAAATTAGTATTACATTTCGATATAATAATCATTATCCATTCTGACTTGTTGTGAATATGATACTATGATTGGTTATGTTTGTGTATAGAGAAACTGGAAACAAAAGCTGCAGCGTATTCGGAGAATAACAAACTGTTTTTTTTTTTGCATTGTTTAAGAGCCGTCTCAACTCTTTTTTTTTAAAGACCCCATCACGATACTGAAGTGAACTCTGATCATTACGGATTGCATTTACAGTCAACTGAGTTCATGTGTAGTTTATTTACAGTGGCTTCGTGTCCGTGGCTGAAAAAATTGATGAAATAAAACAGTCAAAAGTAAATTTTCGTCTCAGAAAAAATATAAAATCCAAATATTCCAAAGAAAGTTTAGATATTAACACTCCGTTTTTACGTCTGTGTCACACGTAGATTACTTAAATTAAATAATCATGAAAAGTTAAATCACCACTAGAGTAACAACTATTATGAGTGTGTGGGATCTCAACTTTTGATCAAAATTATTCTGGAAATAGTGACCTTAAGATTTGTCAAATCCATCGGACTCTGATTGATAGAAAGAAAAGTTACATCACAAGTTCAAAAAATATTATATTTGTAAAAGGTGTTTGATTTGATGAGGGGCATGGAGAAAAGAACAGACGAATATAACACGTTTAATTATCATAATATTTACTTTCCTATGGTTTTTATTCTCTCACGATGGGACATAGAAATGACTAATGAGAGGCCAATATGAACTTGGACGAAGATTTTAGTGGGAAAATGGGCTTATGGTCTTGTGGATGATACTATTTGGCGTCACCTTCTTTTAGATTAATGAAAATGATTACTTTTTTAGTTGGGTATACAGGAGCGGCCCTGAGCGGAAGCGAGGGAAGCTCAGGCTTCCGGCCGTAATTTGGTTTAGTATTTTATCGGCCACATATATTTGAAATCCTTAGGTAGTCTAGTGGTTTAGAAGCTGTTGTGGCAAGACAAGTACTGGTTCGATACTCTATATTTACACTTTCTTAACACTATTTTTTATAGTATATCTTGACTTATTAAAGGTGAATCGATCATTTAATGTTTATTAGGGGTGTCAAAATGAGTTACAACTCATGAGTTAGCTCAGCTCAGCTTATTTTTTCATGAATATGATCACTATCTTTTAGGCTCATTTAATAAATGAGTTTAATGATCGAGCTTAAAAAAGATCACGAATTATATGAACGATCGTTAATGAACATGAGCTGACTCATGAGCTCGTTCATTTCTTATGGAAAAAGATAATTTTTATATTTATCATATTTATCTTTAAAACTAAAATGTAAAATATACATAAGTAATATAGGAGTAAAACTTTTAAAAGTTATCTATACTTTTTCCGAAGAAAGAAAAGAGACTATCATGTTTAGAAATTATCAAAATCTTCTATATAAACCCACGTTAACCATATCATCTCTCTCACAAATTTCATTGATCTCAAATTTGACATACGTCTCCTCTCACTTTGCTTATCGTAACTCAGAACTCACGGTAAGTTATTTATGATTAATAGTTTTATTAAATTTTGAATAATACTATAGAAGTAATTTTATCGATGTTTAATTTAATATAGTTATAATTATTTTGTGTTAGATCACGAGTTAGCTCATTTAACTCATGATCTAAATGATCCGAGTACGAGTTTACATATTGAAACTCAGATAATAAATGAGCTGATCTGAGCTAACTCATGAAAGAGCCGAGCTTACTATGAGCTGAGCTGAGCTGAGCGAGCTAGCTCATTTTGACACTCCTAATGTTTATGCATATTAACCGGCCTTGTTTTATTAGTTGCTTCCGGTCTGAGAATCTTCAAGACCGGCACTGGGTATAATTATGGGGCAGTTTAGCTATTATATAAATAAAGTTGAGAATGTTTATGATAAAATATAGTGGTTTAAGTCCTATCAAGAAAGCTCCTTAGACTAGCAAGCTTCGTTAAAACCTTAAATCCTAAAAAGAAGAATAAACCGGTGATAAAGATAGTTTACTAATAACTACAAGACTAATCCCTCCAAAAATATATAATTAAATTATGAATAATTAGTAAATTATATATATACCGACAGAATAACATTATGGCGAAGAAAGCAGTAAGATAAGATTGATGTATGTCAATATTGATTTTATTTTTATTCGTAAAAGCAATGATGAATTCGCTTTAGTGAGACCGTAACGATATATTCCCCAATTAAACATCTAACTTTTTTTGATCAAATATATACACATCTAATCTCTTTTATCAAATATATACACATCTAATCTATTCTTTTACCTTTGTCATATCAAATATATACACATATGTTTCTATGTTTTATGTATTTCTTATAAGTTATAGTCAACATATATCTGATATGAAAATCATAAAATTCCAAAATGCTTTCTTTGTTATTTTACGGTAGTCAAAGCCGTGATAAATTAAACTAGAAAATCCCAAAATTTAGGCGTCAATCACTCAACGGCCCCTTACCGATCGTGGATTGGATCAGAGTTCAGTATGGTTGTTCGGGCTTTATACTTGCATAACCCACAAAGGAATAAAGCCCCCCAAAATGTTATTTTGTTAATGTAAAAATCAACATGCGAGCATAAATTAGCTAACCAGAAAAATGTCAGATGATAGCGCTATTACATGGACAACTAGAGTAGACGATAGCTAATGCCAAATACATTAGACTAATACAAACAAAGTATTAGCTCCTAGTTAAGGGGATTAACCAGGATAATTAGCAACTAACCATCAATACAAAACACAAACTAAGAACACAATTAAGCAAGAACGTAGACAAATTTGGACACTGAGACTTGAGAGCTTCAGGCTTGAAACTTAATCTAATTAGCCAGATCTGTAGACAGTAACTTGGTGATCTCACGAGAAATCTTAGGGTTTCTCCAAATGGATTCTTCACTTGTTAGATCACGAACCATTTCACAGGGAACCAAACATACTTCCTCCGTTGATAGCTTCTCCTGGATTGCTTGTGACCCAAGCAACACCTGAGCTTCTATTTCCGCATTAGAGATACCCTGCGTCCGAAGATTAACAACCAGCGCGTGAGAAAATACGATAAGGGTTTTAATTAATTTGTATTATTAATTGGGAGGCTAGTTATTACCTTCTTCGTGGTCTGCATCATTTGAAGAATACCAACTTGGCTTTGCAAGAACTTGACATACTTAGCGGCGGCTTGGAACATCTCAGCTGTGTTAAGTTTCTGACCACCGGGGATGAGTTTCGTGAGCTCCTGAGTCTTGTCCGCAATTCTTCTTCTCCTCTCCCGAGCCGCAATGCTCTGAGATGAAAGGGTTGGTTTCTTGGTGCCTTCTTGATCTCCTCGGCCTGCCTCGAACGCTAAGGGAAAATCCGGAACTCGAAACTCCGGGAAGATGGAAGCTTCTGGACCGAAATCAAGGTTAGGGCTTGGGAAAGGGTTGTGAGTGTTACAATGGCTTGATTTACAGAGTCTCTGGCGCTTTGACGTGGGAAGGAAGGAATCCATGTTGTGTGTTTCCTCGAATGTTTCAGCTTTAGGGTAAGGAAGAAATATTTCTTGTGGAGGAAGGTACTGGTCACAGAAGGAGTCTAAGTGAGTTAGCTCTAGAAGGCTCAGTGAAGGAGCTTCTTCTTGAAACAATGGCTGATCAAACTGCAGTTGCGGTTGAGATGGGAAGAAGAAACTGTCGGTTTCTGGGATAATCATATCCATATCTGGAATAAAGCAATCCTGGAGCTGGATAGGTTGATCCCAGTTGAAGAAGTGGCTTAAACAATCCATGGACGACATTGAAAAGATGAAACCTGTAAAAGAAGGTGAAGCAATCAGTAGGAGTTACAAAGTCTTTTTAATAGATGACTATTATTAAGCTTGATTAAGCTTCAATAACTAGTAACGAGCTAATAGATTTTTATGTATAATAAATACAAATTAGACAAAAAAAAAAGAAAAGACAAGAGAGGATATACGAGAGAATCAAGAGACCTGGAGATTAGCTATAGAGGATAATGTCGTGTCTTTTGTTTTAATTCAAGCAGACTTCAACGTTGTAACTGTCTCGTAGGCATTTATATTGGATAGAAAAGGTTTAGGGTTTTAGAGCGGAAATGAAGGAGCCGTTACTCAGGGTTTTAGTTACTTTTTTGTAACGACCTTCCTATAATCAGGGAATCATTCATTTAATACATTTTAAATACAAAGCCAATGTCAAAATTTAAAAAAAATCGGTGATTGACATTTATAAAATTTTAGACGTATAAATATATGTCAAATAAAAATAGGCATTTGAAAATGAGAACTTTAAATATATAAAAAGTTATCTTTATTATAGAGTTAATTGTTTATGTTTTACTATGTGAGGAAATTGAGACTATAAGCGTGGTTTTTAGTAGTACTAAACATAAGAGTAACCGTCACTTTAAGTTATTGTTTTGGTGGCCTTTTGTAATTAATGTGGATCAACTAATTTTGGAATAATTATTAATTTATAAATGACCCTATATTTACTCTGCTTACGGTTACTCCTCACTCATACTCATTTTTTACCAGTGTTTTTTTTAAACAGTTTACTAAATACGTAAAATAAAATCATTACAAAAAAAAACCTGTGGACTTGGTAAAAGGCGGCGACTTTGGCGGTAAAGTAAGTTTCGTGGTTCTACGTGCCTTAGTCATTGCTTTGCCGCCAAGTTTACTAACCTCTCTGTAACATGGGCTTGAATGAGATAAATGGGCTGCTAAATGGTACACAGAGATCATTGCTTAATTTCTTGAAAGCCCTTTTAAAAAAAAGAGAAAATACGAACCCGATAAAATATACATTTTAATCAGAACGAAAATCACTTATTGCAGTCCTTTCTCTTTTATCTCTGCTTTTTCTCTATCATTCTGGCGTCCACTTTATCTTTTTGTAAAATAACACTTCTTGCAGTGCTATTCTCTTTATCTCTGCTTTTTCTCTAGGATCTGCTTGTCCTGGTTTGTTTTTCTCTATAGGTTAGTTTACTTTCTGATGATAACTCTGATTCATTGAGGTTTTGCAAGTCTTATGTTTCGAGTTCTTTGGTTACGTGACTTACGTCTCTGGACTCCTTTAGTCATCTGTGGTTAGGACTTTTTCATTGTCTTATTAAATAAAAGAGTACCTCAAAATTTCAGCTGGATCTGTGTTTCACTTTGTTGTATACTCTGTTTTAACTTTAAAAACTAACTTAAAAAAAAAAAAAAAAAAAACTTTAAAAACTAACATCTATCGTTTTTGATAAAACCTGTAGATTTTGTACTAGACAGACATGGCATCTAGGCCTAGCGCAGTGACTAATGAAAGTTTTCGATCCCAACCATCGATTGAAGAGAGAATGGCCGTTCTTGTTAAGCGAGTAGGGGAGGTTAATGGGTTGGTTCATAAGAGCCCCCTTTACTGGGAGTCTATAGAATTCTTTGCAAAAGAGGAGGTTTTACGCGGCATATTCTATGCACTTCCAGATCATTGTAAGCTGCATTATCTAAAACGAAAGATAAAAGCCTCCAACATGGAAGAGAGTGAACCTTCTTATCTACCCATGGGCTATGATTACTGATGGAAATATGTTTTTTTTTATGGAAATATGTTTGTATTGTATGTGTTAGTGTTTCATGCTGTTGTGCTTGCGTTTCATGTTCAATGTTTATTTTTTGTGTGTTTGAATTTGATGATGACGGATCCTGAACCTGGCTTTGGTTTGATGTAATATGAAATGTTATTGTTATTTTATATGTGTTTTATCAATAATAATTTTTGTGATATATATATATATATATGTTTGCTTCAGATATCTAAACACATGACACGGTTTTGATGGATGCATAAACATTAATGAATATTGTCACGTGTGGTTTAATACATTCCATGTTTTGGACTGAATAGTGAAGGATTGGACTGAGACAAGTTTATGTGGAGGTCCAGCAGGAGTGTCATCTATTCGGAAGAGTTCAAGAAATTATACTTTGCGTTTTGATCTGCTATACTTTGGGTGTATTTGCAAGTGGTCGAGGAACAACTCATGTGCAAGGTTGCTGAAGATTTGGTGAGTTGGCAACAGAGAGGAGTCAACAAATCGACCTGAGAAGTAGAGTATATAAGAGAAGGTGTGTGAAACACGGGAAAATAAATTATTTTCTTATCGGTTTTCGCAGGTACTCTGTTATTAAGATCTTCTGGTGAGTCACGTGAGTTTGGTAAGAGATAGAGGCTCGTTCCATCTTGCATTTTTGCTTCCGAAACGTACCAAAACTTAGTTAATAGCCTTTTGAATTCTAATCTCCTCGTGTCGTTTTTCGGCATGACAAACATACACAAACAGAGCAAATGAATGCGAGCTAAAGAATGAACTGATAACTTGATCGTTAGGCTTAAATCACTACAAATAAAATCAAAAGATGTATACATTATCAGACTATGTGTGAACAGAGTCAGTAACATATAACGCGCGCTTCCTTGGTATATGAGTGAAAACTTATGTTCTAAAAATCCAACTTATCCGCTACTTCATTTCATTCTATCTTGGGCTGGAGTGGAAAAAATATTGTTATTAATTTGTCGAATAAAATAGAAAACCTCACTCTTTTACTTATTTTTTTTTTTTTTTTAGAACTAAAACTTTTTTTTACTTTATTTATTCCTTCTTTCTTTCTCAAAAGAGACACCATTACAACAGTCTTCAAAGGTAAAGAAAGGAAAGCTAAAGAGGAGATGCGGACCTAGTAGTAATAACTTGAAAATGTGAAACTGAAATGAAGCCAACCTTGAACCGCAGTGAAGGATGAATCGAACAAAACACTATTTTATTTTAGAATGGATGGATGTTCAAGCTGGATATTTGTTAGTTTTTCTTCGTTTTCTTTTGATTCACGAAACGAAACCATATTTGGCCTATTCCAGTTCGGTTCTATTCCGTACAATTTTGTCAAATTGTCCGTTTTAAATAATTTCATTTGAATCGAGTAAGTAAGGACATATCGTGATTACCAGATCGTCTAGAATTTTTTTTTGTGATTATTATGAAACTTAGCATTTGTGTATAAGTTGGATTCGTTATTCTAGTATGTAATAAAAATTGCTAAATAAATTATGACGTTTACATAAATACGTCAAAATTAATAAATAAAAAAATTATTACATTACCAAAATTATTCCAAACTTAAAAATTACTGCAACTCCAAATTATGGTGAGGTAGTCTAGAATTTCCCCACGTGTAAACTATTGGACTACAGTTATTAACTAACCATATCACAAGTAAAAGCCGTCGATATTAGTATATACTACTACTATATAGTTAAAAAATTTATAATCTGTTTATGAAATGTAGTCCCCATTAAAATTAATGGAAAACAAATTTAAAAAAACTTTTTTTACAGCTATTACTATTTTTCAGTTTTTTATTTTAAAAACAAATTTTAAATATTATATTTTCTTTTCTGAAAAATCTGCATATAAAATAAAAAAATTTCATTGGTTGGTGAATTTATAAGTTCACTTACGGGTGAACTCAAGAATTTATCTTGAAATATGCATACATAAACTGTAAATTGTTTTTTATAATCTATATATAATAGCAAACTGAACATGACATCATCTTTTTTTATAGGAAAAGAAAATATTAATCCAATGGTCAGAATTTTCATTTTCTGTGATCTAAGGGTCATTTAATACTTTTGATGATGTCATCATAAAATTATATTTAACAACTTTTCTTTGAACAGTTATCTTTTCAAACAATACACCCTTTAACAATCACACATTTTCATTATCTAAACAACACATCCTTTTACAAACATATCTTCTTATAATTTCTAGAGCAATTGTTTTTTTTTTAAACTACACATTCCCTGATAGGCATACGTTTTCATTATCTAATGGTCTTAAAAATATATTGGTTTGAATGTATTATTTTATTGCAACTCTTCTTAATTTGAAAGGTTTCCCTCTCAAGCGACACATACTTCTTTTTTTTTGTACAGGTTAACAAACTTATAAAAGTCTCTCTAAACCAGAAATATATTGTATTGGTGATAGTATCTTCTTTTTATATGAAAAAGTTATAAACTGACGCTTAGATTTGTCTAATTTTATGATCTAAGGGACATAAAATTGTCTTGTTAAATAACTTAATTACATTATCCAGAAATTCATCTTTGGCAACTCTTCTCTGAATCGTTTCCCTCTCAATCAGCACAACCCATCTAGAGTACAAATGTACCTTTTCAGAATTTATATATTGAACCTTTTTATAACAGAAACTTGTAACAAATTATAATTGGTTTCTTTATCTTTTAACTTTTATTTTTAAATAATAAGATAACTTTTATTTTAACTTTTTTAAATTTAAAGAAAATAAAATTGAAATAGTTAAACCAAACAAAAAAATAAGATTACAAAATTAGGTTTATAATTTTTTTCAGACCATTTGGTAAGATGTTTATATGGCAATGACTATTAACTCATACATTACCATTAATGTAATTTCATATAAATATTTATAATTAGCAAAACTATTAAAATATAATAATAACTCATATATCACAAAAAAAAATATATATATATATATATATATATATGTATTACACTAATAAAAATAAGAAAAATATAATTATAAATATAATTTCTTACATCAACATATATATCATATTTTTAAGTATATATTTTTTACCCAAATCAATTGTAAGTGTGCATCAACAAATACATAACTAAAGCAACATTAATCAATTATTTATTTTATAGTTAATGATTAAAATTTATTTTTCATCAGGTTATTTAAAAAATTAATTTTCCCACTTTCACATATTTAACTTTCCTTGATATCTTACGACAGAGAGACGCAGATGGAGTCTTAAAAAACAAGGGACCGAGAGTAGTAGGAGAGAAAGACTTGGAGGATTTGGAACGAAGTTGCTACAAGAACCGGGTGTAAAGAAGCGGCTTCCCTGCCAAGATCCAAGGCAAGGTTTGAGATTTTAAAATCACCCTTGATGTTCTGGACTTTCATCTCCACGCTAGATGTAATTTTTCATTTGTTTTGTTTTTTTATTTAAACCTTTGTTATTGTGATGAAAAATAATAAGTTCAGTTTTTCTTTTTTATTAATAAAAGGTTAAGTTCTCGTTCCTTGATTTTTTTGGTGATCACAATTACATAAATTGTGATATATAATTATTTTCTCTTTTTTTAAGAAATTCATCTTTTATTCTTTTTTTAATTTAGAAACTTAAGTTTCATTTAAAAAATATATTTATTAGTTTCTGGGATGAAAAATTGTGTGTTTTTGTTTTTACTTTACCTATATCATTTTATTAATACTTTATCTAAATATTTGCAATTATGAAAGATTGTGGCTTTTAAATAGTTCAAAAATAGATAAAACATTTTAAAATTTGTATTTTAAATATAAGAGTTGTGTCCATTTATTTGGTTTTAAATGCATCTTCTCATAATAAATTCAATAAGAGGAAGAATAGAAGAAGTAAAACGGCTATAAAGAAAAATAAATAAAAAAACAGAAGAAGATTATGTACTTAATATTGTTATGATATCGAAGAACAATTAAACTTTTAAATACATTACTATTTTTTGTTGTTTATTTACACATTGTATCTTTACAGATATTTGTTTTGTACATATATTAATCCAATTATTTACTCCATAAAATTTAATTTATTTAAAATATATTTAAGAAAAATTGAACATTAAAATACAAAAAAATAAAAATAAAAAAAATTCGCACTTCGCCCGCGTTTACGAAATTTAAGATAAAAATTTGAAGGGGAATGTTGTTGGTTGTCTATCAATACCTGAATCATTTGTTTGACAGTCTGTATTATCAAATCAGTCTGGTTATCCATGTTAGATAGATATTGCATTTAGCCGATTGCATATATTGTTGATAGTTTTTTTTAACTGTCTTGTGACACTTAAGTTCTTAATTATTGTATGAAGCGTTTACTAAGAATATTTGTTGGCTGATCAACTATGTAATGAATATAATTTTTTTCTGATCATTATAGTATATGCACTATAATAGAAAACTTGTTTTTGTTTTCTGCTAACAGCATTACTTTTATAGAACAAGATGTTTAATCTAATGGTTGAATTTATCACAGTTTGTAATCGAACATACAAAATCTTCTTTTTTAATAAGATACTAGATTTTGAACCGCCCTTAAAAGAGCGGATATATTCTTTTATTTTAAATTTAATTTTTTATATTTGTTTTTTTTTAATTATATTTTTATTTTTGTAATCATATTTGTGTATAAATTTAGATGAAAATATATTGTAATTTAAAAATTGATCCGGTATACGCACGGTTAAAGCTGAGTTGCGGGTCGAACTCGCCCCGCTGACCCGCCAACCCGCGGATTTTCAACTTTGTTTTGGTTAAAAATATGACCCGCACAACCTGCAAACAAATAATATTGTACATGCATCCGCTCTGCTTAATTTTGTAGTTATCCGTGGGTTATATACATATTTTAAAAATCATTATTTAATTTAATTACTATAAAATTATATTTATAATAAAAAAATTATACATGACTTAAATTTTAAATTATTATTTTTAAATTCTTGTACTTAAAAAAGTATTTACTTTTTTAATTTTTATTTTTTAAATAATTTGCGGGTCGACGGGTAGCCGCGATCCAAAATTCACCAACTCATACTAAGCCCGCATAAAAAATTCATAACCCGCATCCGCAAATCAATTTTCAAATAGTTGGACAAATAACAATTAGTTAGTGAAATGATTCACAATTTTTTTAAGTAAATTGTTTGGTAGTAATTCATTTTAATAGTATAGATGAGGTACAATGTTGTTTTAAATTAATTCCACACCATCATTTGATACAAAAAAGTTTATATAAACATCTATACTATTATTTATGAAGTAAATTTGCTTAGTTGTCATGTATTCCATGATTTTATGTAATTTTGCTTATTTGTCATATTCTTATTAGTTTTCTATATTATTATTTATGAAGTGATTTTGCTGATTTGTTACAATATCCTTGATTTTAGCTAATTTTCCTTATTTGTCATATTCTTATTAGTTTTTATTAGATCATCAATTTATTAATTTTTATAATATTCTTTGATTTTAGCTAATTTTACTTATTTATCATATGCTTATTAGATTTTTAAATTAAATAATCAATTTATTAATTTGGATAATATAAATATTTCAAACTTCCTAATTAATTTATAAATTTAAATAATATAAATATTTCGAAATTTCTCATTGGATTTACGATTATAGTCATTTTAACTTTCACAACATTCTTATTAGTTTTTAGCTTAACTTATTAATTTATTAATTTAAATAATATAACTATTATTATTTATGAAGTGATTTTACTGATTTGTCACATTCTTCTTGAGTTTAGCTAATTTTGATTATTTGTCATATTCTTATTAGTTTTTTTTATTAAATCATCAATTTAATAATATATATATATTCTTTGATTTTAGCTAATTTTGCTAATTTGTCATATGCTTATTAGTTTTAAGATTAAATCATCAATTTATTAATTTAGATAATATAAATATTTCGAATTTCTCATTGGATCTATGATTATAATTATTTTAACTTTCACAAGAATTTTATTTGTTTTTAGCTTAAATCATTAATTTCTTTATTTAAATAATATAACGATTTCAAATTTTATAATTGGAATTAAAATTATAATTATTTTAAACAAGTTAGGACCAATTCTTATTTTCATATGATGTAAGATGATTTAAATTCTATAGTTTCATTTTTTTCATTCATTCCAAATTTTCTCGATTATAGTTTTTGACATCTATATTTTGTACTTTTGATATTTGTTTTTTAGTTGAAGTTCTATGTTTTTCTTCTTTCTTTGAGCTTGAAAGTATAGGAACAAATCATTTTTGTTACATGGAGTTTGGAATCATGAATTAGTTATTCTTAATTACTTCGGTAGTTATTTCATGTGTATGTTTTATTACTGTTTAATCTATAAGAAAAATATGTTTTAATATTAAGTTTAAAGAGTTTCCTTGTAATCATGTTATGAACATGTGTTTAATGGTTTATTTTCTAAAACGGCTAAAATTGATATATTTTTAATGAATAATAAGATTTATCATTATATAATTAACCATAAATTAACTTTAATAATAAAACTATCATTATCTATTTTTCTTTTATTAAAAGTAAATTTATGAAATATTAAGATAAGTCAATGTATATATTTATCAAGTAAACCAATGAAATATTGTCATTATCTCAATTCGTTATTTTAATCTTCTAAATTATCATCGAACTTTAGTTTTTATTTAATTTTTATTTATTTTGTTTTTACTTGGATTATGTGTCTTTTAGTGATTTATTGTGTGCAATATTTGATATGTAATTATGCTCTTATGGTCTTATAGTTTTAAAGTTTTCATTTGTGTTAAGAAGACATAGACCGAAATAAAAATCGAAAACACTAAAATGATTAAGAATATAAAAAATAAGTTATCATGGTATTTAAATCATAATACATATATTAATAATTATTAGTAAAACGATTATGCCCGCATGTGCGGGCAAAACACCTAGTTAGTAATAGAAACAGTGGTTTGTACAAATCAGAAGTCAACGGTTTAGATTATAGTAACATTTAAAGTCAATAACAGTAATATGCTTTATTTAAATGAAGGAGAATCTTATTAAGTTGCTATAAAATAGATTAGTTATAAGATTTTGTTATATGTAATAGATTGGACTAAAAAATGAAAGGATCCAAAACAACTTGTATAAGTCGACTTTTCAGAACTGCTTCCATTTTAATAGTATATGACATAATCGAACTGTTTTAGCAAAGGACCTTTCATTCTCTAACGGTTAATTTCTGACCGAGACATCTTTTAGTAAATTATAAAACCTCTGGTTGAGAAAAAGTGTTTTGGGAAAAGAACATGGAGCAACGCTTGAGAAAAAGATAAATCATCAAACTGGTTTAGCAAAAGACATGTCCTACTCCGACCCATTTTTACATGCTTATTTTAATTTTGAACGACGCACCCGTTCACATGCTTTTTTTTTGTTTTTGAACAACATATCCTTTCACATTTTTTTCTAAATTTCTGAAGGTCGCACCTTTTTATAAATTATAAACTCTCCACTTGAAAAGGTGTTTTAGAAACCAAAAAACGAAGAACGCTTGAGAGAGAGACGGAGCAAGAGAGATGGAGATTTTATCTTATTATTTTGCTTATTTTACAATACCATTTCTTTTTAAAAAATATATAATGAGAAATTTTCAGCTCATCGGGCATTTTATTTTATTACATAATTAATATGTACATATCTCTCAAATTTAGTGTATGATAAAAAAGGTTAATAAATGTATGAGGAAATAAAATAAAATAAAAAGTTTAATAATTAGAAAGTATAAATATTAGGTATAGATATATTATTAATACTGTTAAAACAATTTAAGTTTTTATCAAATAATTCATATGCTCGCCGCGAATGCGCGGGTTTGTTTCCTAGTTTAAATAATAACAAAATAATTAGTGCTCATACTTCCTGATTATTGGCCTATACATTCGGCACACACTTTCCCATGAACGCTTGCATGACGTTTAGGATCCCCCATTCTCGAAAACGGTAGTAATTGTTATCTTGCTTAAGATTTCGTTTCATTTTTATCTTCTTGCTGTGTGGTTCTCTTTCTCGCTGCATTTGTCCGAGAGATCTGTTTGTTCAGGTTTGTTTTTGTTACTCTCCCTATGTTCGATTTTTATTCAATGGTGTGTTCTTGTGTTCCGGTTTCTTCGTTTACTTTTCTGGTTTCTTTCTTTACTCTCTCTGATTAGATGATTCTAGTTTTTGAAAAAAACATCTCTATATAGTTAAAGAGGTCAAAATTTCAGCTGGATTGTTCTCTGACACAGTTCAAAAAGGCTGATAGAAACATTTCGGCATCGCCAGGGACAGAGGACCGACATGTGGCAACACGTGACTAGTCTGGATCACTTCGGTGGGGCCAGGATACCTCTGTATAATTTAAAAAAAAAAAAAAAAAAAAAGAAAAAACAAAAAGGCTGATATATGTTTAAGTCTTTTTAGCTTGATATGATATTAGCATGGTTGCTTTGTATAATAAAGATGAACTGTGTGTCTTATTAACATACAAGGTATCGTTTATATACATGAGTTTGTCCTACGTAGATAAGGACTAGGATCAAAGAAGATATATACAAGCATAATATATGTCATTATCTCTAACTATGTATCTTTATCTCTATACCCCCCCCTCAAGTTGGCGGGAGATGTCAAGAATCCCCAACTTGGACAGTAAGTAAGTGAAAGTAGGAGTAGGTAATGTCTTGGTGAGTATGTCCGCTGGTTGTTCCTTAGTAGTAATATGTTCAGTAGTAATCAGCTTAGCTTTGACAGCGTCCCGAACTTGATGACAATCACGCTCCATATGCTTAGTTTTCTCATGAAAAACAGGATTAGCAGCTATGTAGATAGCAGATTTGCTGTCGCAAAACAAGCGCATAGGCTCCGTATGTTGAATACCAAATGTCGCTAACACCTGCTTGACCCACTTAAGTTCTCGTAAAGCATAGGCCATGGAGCGATACTCTGCTTCTGCAGACGAGGATGAGACGACGTCCTGCTTCTTAGCTTTCCATGTGACCGGCGAGTTACCAAGAAGCACAATGTAAGCGCTGATAGATCGGCGAGACAGAGAACAAGATCCCCAGTCAGCATCACAATAAGCAGTGACCCGGAGATCAGAGTCGGACCGTAGGAGAACGCCTTGCGCCAGAGTCCCCTTGAGATAGCGAACCACTCGTAAAGCAGCATCCCAGTGAGGTTGTAACGGAGACTGCATGAACTGACAGAGGATGTGAACAGAGTAACAAAGTTCCAGGCGTGTAAAGGTGAGATAGATTAACCGTCCAATCAGACGACGATAAGCTTTAACATCAGAAACCGGAGGACCCTCTGCCTTTAAAAGCTTGTGATTAAGTTCCATAGGAGTAGAAGCAGGCTTGCACCCAAGAAGACCTGTCTCAGTGACAATATCAAGTGCGTATTTGCGTTGAGAAAGGAAGATTCCATCATCACTGCGAGCCACTTCGATGCCAAGGAAATACTTTAACCTGCCAAGATCTTTCATATGGAAGCATTGACCAAGATAATCTTTGAACTTCTGTAAAGTCACCATGTCATTGCAGGCTATGACAAAATCATCAACATAAATAAGGATGTGAAGATCAATCGTCCCACGTATGAAGTAGAAGTGAGACGAGTCGGAGTGGCTCTGTTCGAAGCCATAGGAGAGTAAAGCGTCACTAAGTTTAGAAAACCAACATCTTGGTGCTTGTTTGAGTCCATAAATAGACTTTCGTAAGCGACCGACTTTGGTAGGATCAGGACCTTGGAAACCAGGAGGTAAGCGCATATACACCTCCTCTTTGAGGTCACCATGTAGAAAGGCATTATGCACGTCCATTTGATGGACTTCCCACTTCTCGGCAGCAGAAATTTGAAGTAGAATTCGAACAGTAGACGGTTTGGCAACAGGCGCAAAGGTTTCCTTATAATCGATTCCTTCCTTCTGTTTGTTACCGCAAGCAACGAGGCGAGATTTATGTCTTGAGATCTTGCCGTTTGAGTGGTATTTGTTCTTGTAGACCCACATGATTTGAATGCACTTCTTGCCAGGAGGAAGAGTAGTAACATCCCAAGTGCCATTAGCGATATGAGCAGCATGTTCTTCGGACATAGAATTACGCCATACTTCGTAACGAACCGCTTCATTGTATGAACGAGGCTCAACAGACAGAGTAAGCGCTGCAACAAAAGCCTTATGGCTAGCCGAGAACGTTGCGTCAGACAAATAATTGGAAATGGGATATAGTGAATTACCTGGAATCGTAGTGCAAGGACCATTCTCGGAGGCAGGATTAGAAAGAGAAGAGTGTGTATTAGTAGTATAGGTAGCCTGAGCAACGAAGTTCTTAAGCAGCACGGAAGGTTGGCGTTGACGATGACCACGACCAAGAACAACAGGAAGGCCCGGAGATTGAGCCTCAGTAGAGGGTATAGACGACAGTTCTTTAGGAGTAGGAGAAGAAGGTGGAGTAAGAGGAGAGGAGATAGTAGTAGTTACAGCAGGTGGATCTGAAACAGTAGGAGTAACAGAGAGAACATTGTCTTGTTGTTGCAGTCCTGTATCAGTAGAGGAGGGTAAAGAGGTTGTAGGAACTATAGGCGTAGAAGTAACAGAGGGAACTATAGGCGTAGAAGGGGTAGGAGGCACCGTAGTGGTTGTAGAAGGGATAGTAGGTGGAGGAGTAGGAGCTGTGGTGACTATAGGTGTGGAAGAAGGAAGCAGCCAATCATCAAATACTGTATCGTTCTGCGCAAGTGGAGGAGAAACATGTTCTTGATCATCAAAACCAGGGAACTCTGTTTCAACGAAAGTAACGTCACGACTTGTAAAGAACTCGTTTGTATCCAAGTCATAGACGTTCCACGCCTTTTTCCCATAAGGGTAACCCACAAATAAACATCGACGGCTACGAGAACCAAACTTGTCTTTGGAGCGAGACCTAGCATGTGCATAGCACAAGCAACCAAAGACTCGTAGAGAATCATAGTTGGGAGGTGATCCAAATAATACTTCGTAAGGAGATTTGCCCAGAAGAAGTCGAGTTGGTGTCCTATTAATAAGGTGAGCCGCAGTGAGTACACTTTGACCCCAAAAACTGACAGGAAGGCGAGCTTGAAAGAGGCAAGCACGTGCTACATTAAGGATATGTCTATGTTTCCTTTCGACGCGACCATTTTGTTGCGGCGTGTCAACACAGGAAGTTTGAAGTTGGATGCCTTGAGAACGAAAATAGGGTTTAAGAACCATGAACTCGGTGCCGTTATCAGTTCGTACTATCTTGACAAATTTTTCAAACTGTCGAATGCTCATAGCGCAGAAATTTTGTAATAGACTAGAAACCTCAGACTTTTCAAGCATTAAGTGAATCCAAACTGATCTTGAGAAATCGTCAACAATGGTTAGAAAGTAAACAGCACCACAAGAAGCTGGAGTACGATACGGACCCCAGACGTCACAATGAATAAGAGCAAATGGTTCTTTAGCTTTATTAAAACTTTCCTTAAAACTGTCACGAGTTTGTTTAGCACGAAAACAAATTTCACACGGACTTGTGTGATCAAAATCAAACTGAAAACTATCTAAAGCCGGTAAAGAAGACAACACTTGATAAGAAGGATGTCCAAGTCGTCGATGCCAAAGGACTGAAGAAGAAGACTTCTCTGCGCTAGTACGATGAGCTCAAGCAACCGTGACACCCGTAAAGTAATACACACCCTCTCGTTCCTCACCTGCTCCAATCAGGGTCCTCGTAAAACGGTCCTGTAAAACACATATAGTATCAGTAAAGATAGCTATACAACCCGTTTGTCTGAGAAGTTTAGAAACTGAGATCAAGGTGCAGTCGAAATCAGGAATGTAAAGAACATCAAACAAAGAATAATCGGCACTGAGCCGTAATGTTCCCGTGTGTGTAGCACTAGAGATACGACCATTCGGGAACTTCACCGAAGAAGGAAGTATACTACGAATATTATGCAACAATCGTATATCGCCAGTCATATGATGAGAGGCGCCAGTGTCAATAATAACATCTGTAAGTTTTGTTTTACCAGACATTGTATCGGTAGAGAGTTGAGATTGTTGATTCTGTAGGAGTGCAATGAGCGATGCTATCTGTTCCGAGGATGCAGTAACATTGCCAGAGAAAGGAGCTGCTGGAGCACGAGAATTGGAGCGACCACGACCTCGTGCAGAGCTGTTTGAGCGGCCACCACAACCTCGTCCAGATAATTGAGTTGATCGTTGTTGTTGCTCATTGTACCAGTCGGGATAACCGTGAAGTAGAAAACACTCAGAAGACTCGTGTCCCTTCCGATTGCAGTGAGTGCAGAACCTATTTGGATCACGGTTCCGGTTTGTAGAAGTAGAAGCAGGAAGTATTGCAGACTCTGTTTTTACAGAGAAACCGATGATGTCCTGTTTTAACTCTGAGGATCGGTTAGTAACGAGAGTCTGTTCGGCCCGGACAACACGAGAGTAAACAGAATTGAGATCAGGAAGCGGATCTTCGTCAATGATTTGAGAACGGATGGAACCAAACCGAGAACTATCAAGTCCAAAGAGAAACTTGTGAACCCTGGCGTCCTCTCTCTCTTTCTCAATGATAGTAGAAGCAGCGCATGAACACGGCTGAGTAGTTTGGAAGTTCTGCAATTCCTCCCATAGCTTAGAAAGACGACCATAATATTGCAAAACAGTATCCCCATTCTGTTTGCAATTCGTAATGTCATCTTGTAGTAGATGCTTGCGGACACCATTAGTAACAGAGAAGCGTCGCTTAAGTGATTCCCAAAGTAGATAAGCATCAGGAACATGGCTCACGGTAGAACGAACGGTAGGATCTATGGAGGTTCTTATCCATCCCACAATCATAGAATTAGCAGCAGTCCACCGAGCAAGATTTGGGTTCGTCAATGGTTTTGGAATAGAACCATCAATGAAGCCAATCTTTTGCTTAGCTTGGAGAGAGTTCCAAAACTCGGTAGCCCATTCAGAATAATTGTCCCCCTTGAGAATCACAGGTGTGATAAGGGAACCAGGATTGTCGGAGTGATGAAGATGGTATGGAGTATCAGGAGAAGTAGAAGGCGGCGTAGTACCCACCGTAGTTGTCGTAAGAGAACCAGTAGAAGAGGACAAGAGAGAGCCGACAGGAGTAGAAGTAGAAGATGAAGTAGACTCCATGTTTCAGATGAAAAACACGAAGAGAAAAATTTGATAGAAAAAAAAAAAAATTTAGGTAAAAGATCGATTTTGCTCTGATACCATATAATAAAGATGAACTGTGTGTCTTATTAACATACAAGGTATCGTTTATATACATGAGTTTGTCCTACGTAGATAAGGACTAGGATCAAAGAAGATATATACAAGCATAATATATGTCATTATCTCTAACTATGTATCCTTATCTCTATACTTTGTAAACTGATAATTTCTATTTCGATTAACACTCAGATTTTTCACCACAACATGGCATCTAAATCTAGCGTAATGACTAATGTAAGTAATCAAAGTGGTGGAATCAAACCATCCATTGAAGATCAAATGGCTAATCTCGTTAAGCGAGTGGGGGAGGTTCAGAGGATGGTCATTGCGAGTGCCCTTTACTGGGAATCAATAGAACTCCTTGCAAAAGACGAGAGTTTACGAGGTGTATTCTATGCGATTCCAGATGGATGGAAACTTCATTTTCTTAAACGAAAGACAAAAGCCTCCAATTTTTTAGAGATTGAACCCTCTGACAGACTTTATTATTAACGACTCCTGCCATCTCCACTCTCCCTCCTATAGCCCTTAGTAGAATTGTAGTTTTATTTTCATGCTATTTTGTTGTGGAATATGTTTCATGATCGGTGTTTTTTTCGTTGCGCTTGAATTTGAAGTTATCTGGATTATGAACTTGGCTTTGGTTGAATGTATAAGAACTATCATCACTGGTTGTTCGTCCTAATTATAATTTATTTTTAATTTTTTTGTAGTATTAGTAATATAAAATAATTCATTAATAAGAAAACATGTGTTACTAGAGTATTTTTGTGTTTTTAAAAATTCATTTGATAAAAAATCTCACTTTTCTCCTTTATTTTTTTGTTTATATTAACAGATTTATTGAAATATTTGTTAAGAAAACGACCAATAATTTTTTTCCAATAGTATTAAAATTATTAAGATTAATATGTACATGTTGTTAATAATGATTAGGCCCCTTGCGATGTGCTTTATCTCAACGACCTAATCTCCATTCGGGGCCTTGATCATCTTGCTCATGTATTATTTCTCCTTTTTTTACCAATTGCCACAACTACCTTCATAATCATCAGCACCAGCTTTTTCTTTAAATGATTTTTCTCCTTACTTGACAGACATACATAACTTATTACTTATATCGAATGGGACAGAGCATATGTGATTTGGATCGGACATGAGTCTACAGAGGAAACCGTTCACTGTGTTCGTCATCTTGGATAAATGGATCGGAGTCGGACACGAGTCTTCTCATCTTATTTCCTTAAGCCACAATGGTTTGGTACGGCCCATTTAACCACCAAAAACAGTTTTTAGTTTTTGAAATTAGCCCATGTTTGAAGAAATTTTCATAACTTTTGTTTAATACAAAAATTCACTTCAATTTCCTAGCCATTAGATTTTTTTTTTCTTTTGAAAAAGTTACATGATTTCCTATCTTCATCCGTATTGTTGCCAATAAAAGTAAAAGGGGAATTTGCTAAATAATCATATTTTGCATATGTAGTTGCAAAAATGACGTGGTGAAACTTTATAAATAAATAGTAGTATAATTTTTTACGATTATAAAAAATGTGTTATAAAGGTGTTACTTGTTAGTATAAACAAAAACATGATATTGGTTAGAACGCGCATGAATTTAAATTATGCTATCCTTTAAGCGACGCTTATTATCATCTTTCACTTAATTATTACTCCCTCTGTTTTTAAAAGATGCATGTTCTGAAAAAAATATTTGTTTCAAAAAGATGTATGTTTTATGTTTTCTATATAAAAATTGTAAATTTCAATAAAATTAATTGAATTTATTGAAAAACTATTGGTTAAAAAGCCTTGAAATTTGATAATTTCTAAAAACAATGCATGATTAATGTGTTTTCTTAATATGTGTGAAAACTCCAAAACATACATTTTTAAAAAACAGAGGGAGTATGATTTTGTAACTGTTATTTTTTAAAATAAAATTTTGTCATGTGGGCAACTAGTGCATGTATTCCATATTGAATCCTTTAGGTATATTCTTAGTTCGGCTCAATTTATTTTGCTTTTTGGTTATGTGACGAATAGATCTGAATTTAAATTGAAACTGTAAGCAGTTTGGTTCAGTTCGCACCGTAGGAAATTTTGTTTGGTTTAGATGTAAAAGAAATGAAACTTATTTGTGCTAGCATCTCCCATAAAAATCTGAAATCTCATTTGTGATTCCAGCTTGGGACTTGATATTTCATATAAAACACGAACATTTTCACGAAAAAGGGAATCCTTGGTAAAATTCTTATCTTAAGATTATGAACCATGTTCGTAAGAACCCAAAATCTACTATTTTCATAACAAAAATGCTCAGTCAGTTGAAAACTTCTAGTATATAATAAGACAAATTCGCCTGACGGTCAATTCGCCTGACGGTCAATTCGCCTGACGGCTTTTCCTCCCCCCTTTCTCTCGTCAAAAGTCGTCGTTTCCAGTCATTTCCTCCTCCGGCGGTCGCCGCCTCCGTCGAGCGGCCGCCGGACCGTTGCTATCTCCCGTTTAATCCAGTTCTCTGTGTTTCTCTCTTCGTTATCTCTGTATTCTGCGGCGAGGGCGCATCTCGGTGGTGTCTCAGATCTGGTTCTCCGACTATAGATCTAGGGGTTTCGACGGCGGAAATCGCTAGAGGACGGCTTCTTCTTCCGTTGTGTGCTACCCTTGTCTGAAATAGGAGCTTCCTGAGATTTTGTCGAGACCCTGTCAAGATGCGTTGAGATGGTGGTGCGTGCAGCGTCGTGGAGCTCTTCGTCTGTCTTGTCTAACCTCCAGTGTGGCGTCTGGTGGTGGGTGCGGCTGCGTGTGGAGTTGGGGAACTCAGATTATCCGGATCTTGGTTTCGTGAGTGAGGCCGATCTGGCTTTTCTCGAGCTCTCTCTACTCGGTTTGAGGCGCCTCCGTTGTGTTCTCCGACGGTGGCTGCGCGGGGGTTTGTTGGTGACTATGGTGGAGACGTCCGTCTGTTCTCCGACCTTCCCTGTGGCTCGCGTAGTGTGTGGGTTTCCGTGTGTTTCCTTCACCGCTCAGATCCTTGTGGCGTTGACGGTTGTGGCCTGTACCAGAGCCATCTCTTTCTCAATAATCTCAACAGTTTGGTTCTTGGCTAAGCAGCTACTTCCGGTTCGTATGTGTTACTTGGAGTGGTAGTTAGTCAGCGGCTCACGAGTTTGACGTCGGTTTTGTCCCCTCCGGAGGAGTTGTGCGATTACTGATCCATATTCTCTTGAGTCTGTGGTTAAATGGGTGTATACGGTCCCAGTAGAATGCAATGGAGGCGGTAATCTCCAGCGTTAACTACTGCACGACGGCATCGTCAGTCTTTGACTCTTCCTCGTACCGCCGGTGGTGTCTTTTATCAAGTCTGTTCTGGGTTCGTGGTTAGATTCTTCACTTTGGTTCGTTCTGGGTTGTTATCGGTTTGGAAGCTGTAGGAACTGTAGTATTCAGGGTTTGAGGGCGCCCTTCTCTCGGTATCTCGCGGCAACCAGACGGTCTTCTCATCTACTTCTGGAGTGTAAGGTTTGGTCTCGTCTCGCTATTACTCCGTTTACCAGCGAGCGCTGCGTTGTTGTTCGATCCGGTCCTTTGTTGTTGTTCGTAGTGTGCTTGTATGGTGTTGCTTTTTTATTTTCTGCTACTAGTTATCTACTGTAACTTCTGTCAAAAATTCGAAAATTGGTAATAATATTTAACATTTTACCAAAAAAAAAAAAAAAAATGCTCAGTCCGAAACATATCAAAAAGAAAAGAAACTCCACGTATAGGTTTACAATATTCAAATTTAATGTAAACATCCTTGAACATTTCACAGGAATCAAACCCGTCTGAAACTATGAAGAATGTGTAGTAGGCATGGTAGGTGGCCTTGACCGAATTGTCGGGTCTACATTCGTCATGTGAATGCGATATTGAAAACTTTTTGTTACCAATTTTTGTGTCAAAAATTTTAATGTTTATAACTGTAATTCGATTTCGATGCACTTTAATATGGTTGAGGCCTTAATTGACCAGTCAGACTTATAAATCTTGTCAAAAGATAAAGGAATATAATTACATAAATACTCCCTCTATTTCAAATTGTAAGTAGTTCTAGAAAAAAATGTTTGTTTCACAATATAAGTAGTTTACACATTTCAATGCACTTGTCATTTATTAGATTTTGTGTCACCAATAAAATAATATTAAATTTTATATAATTGGTTGAATCAATTGATTAAATGATATATTTTTAAAATAATAACAACTTTCTAAATATCCGCGCTTTTAACCAAAACTACTTACAATTAGAAACGGAAGGAGTAGTACAGTAATTAAATATGTTGCCAATGTATAAATAACAATCATGATTACTGTTTAACAACCTAATTGATATTCCAACTGAAACTATGAAAAAAACTAAAATGGTGGAATGCATGTAAAGACATTCATATTATAACTTTCTTCAAGTTGAGTTTATCAATAAACAAATAAAACTAATATTGATATTTAAATCGAATCCAGACATCTCTTAAAATTATCTCACAACAATAAATATCAACATATAGCTTGTGAGAAATTAAACTGAAAACCCATTAATATCGACGATGTCACTCTTATTATTCTGTCAACAAATAGATGAAATTATCTTTTTCGTTAACACAGAAAATTAATTAAGTTCTTAACATAATTTTTTTTTTTGAGAATTATTAGATTTATTTGAATAATATTTACATTCATTCAAAAAAAAAAGATTTTACACGAAGTTAACTTTTTTTTTTGACTAAAACACGACGTTAACTTGCGAACAACTGAACCAAACTATGCGATCATAAGTGTAACAAGTTAAGAACAACGTGGAAAATTTTGTGTATTTTATGTTCGACTTATTAGCACTTCCTACTCAAGTGTTAATAAAAAAACGGGTACAACATCCCTAAAATATGAATTGCATTGAATATAAAGAGGGCAAATCATCCAATGAAAAATAAAACATTTTACGAAGATCAAGTGCACTTGTGGTCAGCATTGGGATTCCTTTCAGACGGTTATTTACAGTATGTGTTCCTAACTTATTAGTTATATTCAAGAAGAAAACGAGTGAATATTTTACTTTAAAAACTAAGAAAAACGAGGGAACTTTTAAGTTTGGCCCAGACAAAGAGGTGTAGCTTGCAAGCGGTTAAAGTGAAGTAAACGGATCTTTTTTATTTTGACCAGGTGGACTTTTTTTTTTTGACGGCACCAGGTGGACTATTTTTGGTGACTTTATTCGCTAAAAACATAAATTTATCATAAATCAAAGTATTGAAACTCTAAATTTATCGTAAAGTAAATAAGTTTCGTCTGGAAGCATATAAAAACCTGGAAACTCGGAAATGCGGCAACGTTATAAACTCCTAGCTGACGTGTTTTGATAAATTGTAGAAAATAATAGAAGCAAGTATTATGTATATGTCATATAACTATATAAGTAGATACAAACTGAGTCTTTGAAGCAAGTTCAAGTCATATATGTTATTGCATAATCTTTAGACAATGCCACTTTGTTGCTTTTAAGCTACACAGCTCGCAATAACATCAATCAGATCATGTATCGCAATATCCTCTCATCGACAAAGAAACTTCCAGATTGCAACTTATACGTATCCAAATAATAATGTACACATAAATTTTTGGATACGAAACTGAGTTGTCTAATAACCACCCAATAAATAATTGGAAAAAATCAATAAGTAGTTTTAGGTGGTTACACTTTAATGATGTTTTCAGTTTTGATTCTTGAAGATAATTGGCAAAATAAATACTACAAAATTAATATTAATAAAATTAGTAAAATACTAGAAAGGATTTTAAAATGAAGAAACAGACATTACATCGTACAACTTTGTAACCTACATATCTCATTTCTTCATTCTTCTCCTCAACCTTCTTATCGCACTAAATTTCTGATTTACGATTTCTCTTTCTAAAATATTAGAGCCGGGTGGGGGTGGGGGTGGGGTGGGGGGGTCGTGTGTTATGTAATGTATGTGTATATTTTCAGATTAGTCAAACCTCAAATGAAATATAAAACGACTACAACAATAAAATAGTGTAAATGAATACTTGTGTAAATGGACGAATAACAGGGGAGGTTAATATCACAAATACAATTCAATAAAATGTGTTTACCTTCACGCTACAATTACTGAAGATAGGTGGTGTCGGCATCTTTGGATGTGAAATGTAAAGAAAGTGGCGCCGGTATCTTTGGACTATTGCGTATTAGCATTGTTAATCCCTAAAGGTACAAATTGTTCCTTAGTTTCAAACGACTTTCATTAATTCCTTCATTAAATCTAATCACACGATTGTATAGACATTTTAGAGTAAACATTCTAGAGTAAAACTGTTTACTCCAGCTTTTGCTAAATATTAACCAATCAGGCTAAAATATATATTAGCTGAATACAGCTAAAAATGGTGGAAAATTATCTCACATGTTTTGAGTGGAGTAAATATTTACTCTTTTTTTCACTTTTTTCTGTTCACTCTCTTTCCTCCATTCAATGTTACTCTTAATTACGCTGGAAATATACCAATCACACCCTTTATATAATCATCTAAATACACACGCAAAACTTACGTTTCGTTATCAATGTACACTCCTGTATACATTAATTACGATCAAGGTTACTTTTAAAGATATCATCTGTTTTCTTTTGGTCAGCGAAACATTTCATTTGGATATGTGGAAAAAGTTGCTTTATGATAAGTTCAAACTTCAAAGTAACAAATGGTCTGATATAATCAAGTTGTAATAAAGATACATTATACCAATGCATTTAAAACTGATACAGTGATATATGTTTACTAAAGATATAAACATCAAAAGTTTTAAATTGTAGCGATTGAGTAAAAAGAAATGCAAGGCCTGACCTGATTACTTAAATATTTTAACAACTGATTTCTTTTAATTGTTTATGGTTGGCGAGACATATTATTTTCTCCAAGAAAATCCTCTTTTCTCAAATAGTCAAAAATACAAAGATAAAAGTTAAGCAATAAAATAAAAGTTAAAACAGTTTTGAATAATAAATGAGAAGATTATAATATAATGAAAATTTTAGTCATGATGTAATAATTACACCAACCTTACGTGTAAGACATTCACAGTTTCACGCACACATCAACGTCCTTCTATTTAAACCCAAACAGGTACCTCATCAACCAAAACACAAAAACCACACACTAGTCCTTTAAAGACAAAATGGCGTTTGCGATATCAACCCGAAACGCAGTCGCGTTTATTGTGACGCTACTTTTAGTTTCCGTTACACCATCTCGTCCACACTACAACAAGATTTCATACATTGCCTCGTCGACAACACCGACATGGCGTTCCCTATAAGGGCGTCGTTTTTCTCACCCGACCAAAACGCTACTTTGTTTAAAGAAGAGCTTGAATCGACGGCACAAAATCTCCGTTACTTGACGCCGTCAAACCCGAAGCCTGTGTTCATATTCGAGCCTTTGTACGAGACACACGTCCAAGCAGCCGTCGTGTGTTCCAAGAAGCTCCAGCTTCACATGCGCCTACGTAGCGGCGGCCACGACTATGAAGGGCTTTCGTTTGTCGCTGAGAACGTAACGCCTTTTGTGGTCGTTGATCTATCGAAGTTTCGACAGATCGACGTCGATTTGGACAGTAACAGCGCGTGGGCTCACGCGGTGCCACTGTCGGAGAGGTTTACTACAGGTAACGCTTACGCATGAACTGTATCTGTACTATTGGTCCCATGCATGAGTTTTTTACGAGAAAGGAAAACAGAAGCGTGACACCAAATAAATTGTTTGACAAAACAAAAAAAGGTTGATGTAATGTAAAAATTCCTTTACCAAACAAAATATTTGTTTTGATAATATTATTGATTTTTAGGTAGAATGTCGTAATATTTTTACTACAAATAGTAATAGAAGCTTGACGTTTTCAGCCAACAAAAAAAAACTTTTTTATAGAGAATAAATTAGCTACGTTGGTCTTTGCTACTGCCTATTGCCATTTGGGAACATGATTTTGTTTTCTTTGTTTTAGTAGATTCTCTAGAAACGTCGGTTGGAGGATTACTTTTTGTTACGAAGTACATTTTGTATCAGATCAGCTTCAGTTTTAGTTTTGTATTCAAAAGCTACTTTGATAAAAATTCATTCAGGATTTACTCTGCTAGGTTTTGCTTTTGCTTTTCATATAATAAACCAAAAAGCGATTTTAACCTAATTTATTGCCGGCACTGCTTTACATTCAAATAAAAAATATATATATTAGCTTCTTTTATTTTTTACATCATATTTTAGTCTCTTGTTAACTCGACTGGAAAAATATCATAGAAAACGTTTAGAGATCACATGATCAAGTTACGTTTGACACAATTAGTAATTATTATTTTAGGTCTAAAGATTGAAGTATGTTTGTCCAGAACCTCTTATACGAAATAATTTTATTTTAACAAAAAACAATTCGCCTATTTGTTCATTTTTGGACCCAAACCAAAGTGAAAGCAAACCGAATAAGGTTAATCATTACTTAACTAATGACTCGTTAATTACTCGCTTTTGCAATTAGGATCCAAGAGAAAAGCCAAACCCATGGTTTCCCGGCGGGTTTATGCTCCAGCCTTGGCATCGGCGGCCACTTAGTCGGCGGAGCCTACGGCTCCATGATGAGAAAGTTCGGTCTCGGCGCTGACAACGTCCTCGACGCAAGAATCATAGACGCCAACGGCAAGATTCTTGATCGTGCCGCCATGGGAGAGGACGTCTTCTGGGCGATTCGCGGCGCTGGAGGCGGAAGTTTCGGCGTGATCCTCGCGTGGAAGATCAAGCTAGTTCCCGTTCCTGCGACTGTAACGGTGTTCACAGTCACGAAGACGCTAGAGCAAGACGGGACGAGAGTTCTGTACAAGTGGCAGCAAGTCGCGGACAAGCTCGACGAAGATCTCTTCATTCGCGTGATTATTCAGACAGCGGGTAAAACCGGAAACCGAACTATCTCGACTTCGTACCAAGGACAGTTTCTCGGCGACTCGAACCGGCTAATGCAGGTAACATGGGGTTGAATTCGTATTTCGTATGGTACTAATTAGTAGCCGTGGGATTGATACACAAATCAGATAAACCGAATCGAACCAAAACTTTGGTTTGTGATTTTGTTTCGCTTATGAGTTTGGTAAGCTTTTAAAAGTATTTTGGTTATCAGTTCGGTTTGGTATAGTCCAGGCTAGCTCAGTTTGCTTTTAAAAAAAAAGGAAATTCCAAACCGAATTAATCAAATTAACCAGAAAAAAACTAAATCAATTAACCAAATTTAACCGAATAATATGAGTTTTTAACAAGTTTAAACCAAAAGTAAAAATTTCGAAAACCAAACTAACCAAAAACTAAACTGATTTTTTTGGTTCTCAGTGAGATCTTGGATGAACCGAATTAGCCAAAAAAACTCGAACTACCGAATCGATTAATTAAACCAAATAAACCAAAACCTCATGCTTACCTTTAAGTTTAAACTCCCGAAAATATGTTTTTTTTTATAGTTCTTGCAACACAAGTAATGAATTTTCTTTGACGATTTCAACCCTATCTGTTTCAACAGGTGATGCAGAAAAGCTTCCCTGAGCTAGGACTAACCAAGAAAGACTGCATCGAAATGAGCTGGATCAAATCAGTAATGTACATCGCTGGATTCCCAAACAGCGCCCCACCAGAGGCTCTACTCGCCGGAAAATCACTCTTCAAGAACCACTTCAAGGCCAAGTCAGACTTCGTGGAAGAGCCGATCCCCGTAGAAGGCTTAGAAGGACTATGGAAGAAGCTTCTACAAGAGGACTCACCGTTAACGATATGGAACCCTTACGGTGGCATGATGTCGAGGATCTCCGAGTCAGAGACACCGTTCCCTCACAGGAAAGGGACGTTGTTCAAGATCCAGTGGCTATCGACTTGGTCAGATGGGAAGGCCAGCGAGGCGAGGCATATGGAGTGGATGAGAGAGATGTATAGCTACATGGAGCAGTATGCGTCGAAGAAGCCGAGACGTGCGTATGTGAATTACAGGGATCTTGATTTGGGGACGAACGAGGGAGAGGGTGGTGATGCTAGAGAGTGGGGGGCTAAGTATTTTAAGGGGAATTTCGAGAGGTTGGTTAAGATTAAGGGTGAGTTTGATCCTGAGAATTTCTTCAGGCATGAACAGAGTATTCCGACAAAGATTGGTTGATCGAGTTGGAAACCGTTTGACTGTTAAATGCAATAAAATAAAAATAATTATATATAGAGGTGTTTATGGCTTTGGGTTTTTGTCGTTGAATGTATTCTAGATTGTGGTTTTCTGTCTTGTTATATTTACTTATGGTGATCTGGTTTGGCTTTGCTTTGATTATTAACATTTGTTTCTGAATTAGATATAATGTATGCTTAAGATTCTGATTTCAAACGATCTCAATTTTGTCAATGGGTCTAGGATTGAAAAAGAAGACGCACTGAATTATTTAACAGAAACTGATCATCATACATACATCTGCATCCCAGAGACAAAAGACATGTGTCTATGAAGAACCAAACAATGAGAGCACATACCCAAAACTTTACTGATTTTGATCAATTTTTTTTGAACTAAGGAATCATCGAAGAGCAGAGGATTGTAAAAACTCGGTTGTGAAAACTCGCTGTTCGTCGCTCAACAAAGAGAACAACTTGGTGACCAGATTGGCTGAAGCAGATAAGCTTTGATCGCCACCACATCCCGGAAGCATGATGGTTTTGCCTTGAAAGACCGTTGAAATATCCAGCTCAAGCGTTTTCAGGAGGGAGCACACAGTTGTTATCTGGACTGCAAAACCAGCTTTTAGTGTCGTCTCACACTGCAGAAACGCTGACAGTTTCTCCCTTATGTTTGAGATTCCTTCGTTTTCATAGCCACCAGCATCCACTCCAATACTGCAAAATTCAAAGAAAAAAAAAAGTGAGTTGGATATATTGATATCAGATTGATCCTGTATAAAGGGCCAAACTAATGCTATAACATTACCTGCTAAGTTGCCCAAGAAGGGAGACGACTGCAACGGCAAAGTTCATTGACAATGGCATTTCCAACATCTTAAGCAGTGGAGCAACAATGTTCTCACTAGTCCAATCCCATTCCTGCATTTATACATCAGATCAAAATAAACAACATAACTTAGCAAAACAATGCGTCAAGGTTGAAAAATACTTAAACATACCGTGTAACAACCAATAAGCTCCACCAATGACAGAATGTCACAAAGAGTAACACTTTGATCGCTGGCCAATACTAATTGGAATTTTTTGTGTTCCGGCCTAAACTCGGTCAAGCTCTGATGCAAAGTACTGAACTGAGCAAACTCCGGAATAATTTCCATGAGTATCGATGCAATAGCCTCCAGCGAGGAAGACCTGTCTGAGAACAGACAGTTGTTCTTGCCTGGGTGCAACTTAGTGTATCCCTCCACAGTACCGAAATGTTTCTCCTCTAGAAACATCACAATGGATTTCAACACTGCATTTGATATGTCATGATCACTGGAGGACATCAGTTTCTCTCCAGCAATGTGAGCAAAAACGTGAAGAATGGTCAGTGTCACTGAGGTTTCCTCATGACTTTGCTTGCGCAGGATCTCAAAGGAAGCTTCACAGATAAATCCAACACGGTCGACTGCAGTACAAACTGCCGCCAAAATAGCACTTCCAGCCACCAAATGATCAATTAGAGCGATTCTGCTGACGAGAGTTGCATTTTCTCCGTTCATCGTCACAGGGATGCTTAAATCAGATTCAGTTGTTTCTGAGGATCTAGCAGAATACAATACCCTCTGCTGGGAGAGGAGGTCTTGAAGAAGAATAAGGAGCTCTTCCAAAAATTCAGAAATAATACCTCCACCTTCAGTATCAGCCATAACTACACAATAAATTCCAAGTTTAGTTAATTTAAATATCAAATCAAACGCAGATTGGAATATTTCGTTTTGAGAAGGAAAAAAGGAAAGGAAAATGGATTCAGGACATACCACCAGCTATTTGCTTCCACAAAGAATCCAGGCAGGAGCAAGAATCATCATCCAGAATGTTCCCAATTTTCATCGAAAAAACAGTAGAGAAGTTATGCAGCAGCAAGGAGAGGAACACACATACCCTTTCCCTGGAAACAAAAAAAAAACATATATTAGAGACCAGGTACTAGTTTACTGAAGGTACTGAAAGAGGTAAATATATATCGATATTGTGCACTGAAAAAGCATCAGAGAGTAGAACAACTTACCGCCCTGAAAGGTTTTCTTCCATTTTCAAAGAGAACAGGATCGATGGCACTGCCCACTGGGCTCTAGTAGCTGATGGGCATCGCTGAATACAATTGTTTGCAGCATAGAAAATTTTGATGATACTGTTCTGGTCTTCCATATTTGAAAACACAACAAAGTGTTTAAGAATATGACTACGCAACATTGTTGACTCACGTGGCCTTTTGACTGTCACTGAAGCATTTCGAGTGTTGAGACTAGGAGGTTCACTAGAATTTATGGTGACACATAAATCCACGCTATTACTAGTAACCATAGTAAGAATTTTTTCCTCATTCACGACATCAACACCTAGAAAGTTTACCTGGGGAAGATCAGGGGACAAGAGAGATTCTCTTGCCATCTTGTAATGACTTTCTTCTTCTGGATTATCCAACTCCAGCAACTTCATATAATCTATAGCAACAACGTTCTCAAGAAACAATGCTACCGATCCATGTCCTTTAGCAGTAGAGAGGCACATGTGCTTGCGGGACTCAACTGTCTCTGGCATTCTTTTTCTTTTCCGAAAGTGCTCATTAGCTACCTCTTGACTATCTCTCTGACGTCTCTGAAGATAGTTTTTAGCCACCAAACAAGGATTTCCTTTTGTCCTGGTATCCATTCTCTGGAACATACTTGATTTTGTTGGTTGGATATCCGGTCGATCTTTAGCTATTTCCGCTGAAGTAGTAATAGTGAACTGCTCTGTTCCCTGTGAGGCCAGTAATTGCCTATCAGAAAAAAGATGTCTTGCTGGAATTACTCGAGAAGTCTGTAATTTTCTAGAACCTCCAGTAGGAGACTCCAGTTGAGAAATAGTACCTGAGACAGATCCACTCACGCCATGTTTGGATTTAGCAATAAACTGAGTAGAAAGTCTGCGAGCCTCCTCCTCCTCCTCCTGAGAACCAGAGTTTGCTACTAACTGGCACTTCGCGTCAGAATGATTTTTGCCATTACGGTTGTTCTGGGATTCTAGCATCTGCATTTTCATGCGACCCTCCGCCTGCAAGCAATAAAATGAAATATAAAAAGGATTAGTAAGGAATAAAAATGATCTAAACAGCCAAGTATAAAGCAATATTTTGTTGTGAGTGATCCATGTTATGATAGAGGCCACTATTTCAAAGACTAAAACAGATAAAATCTTCTAGCCCAGTACAGTCAGATTCAATGACGCTAACATCTTCAACAGACTAATATACTCATACTCAGATAACTTCAAACTGAACTAAGTCGAGATTGTTACAGCCACGCGTGTAAACCTAGGGATATTCTCTCAGAGAGACAGAAGACGTATATAGACAATGTTTTATTGTTTAGTTACCATGTCAATGACAATCGATCCATCATGTAACCTATTGTCAGGTAACAAAGGAAGTATCAAATATCAAAACATATTTATTGTCATCAAGCCAATTTTCAAATTTGGATGAGGAGGAAGCATAGAGAGTAAGTAAACAAACCTTTGCAAGACCAGTTGTACCTTCAATGTCTCTTGAAAAATACTCACCCAGTAGACTCATGCGATTTGTAAGACTACAAAGCTTAAGTTTTAACCCACCTATCTCTTCGGCCTGAAATTCCCTTAGAATTTTTTCAAACTCGGCCACTCTTTTTGAGTGTTCTGCACATTTTTTCTCAAACTTTAGCTCTTTCTTCAGAAGCCTCACTTTAGCCTTGTCCAAATCTTTGGCTTTCTGTGGAGAAACTGAGTGAATCTGGGTAGATTTCTGTGAGAGTGAAAGCTCTTGCAGCTGTTTTTTCAAACCCTCAGCCACTAAATGTGACTCTTGTAACTGGTGAGTCAGATCATCAGCACGAGATTTCCAGTCCGTTGCTGTTTTCTTATTCATCTCAAGGAGCCTTATCTTTTCTTCCAGTTTTGCCGAGTTTTCAGCGAACTTAACTTTGCTGCCTGCGCTCTGCAACTCCACTTCTTTCTTGAGCTCTTCAGTTCTAGCTCTAGTGATTTCGAACTTCTTAGACAAACCTTCTGCTAGCTTCATCTGTTCCCTAGCTTTTCCACTCTCCATATCTGCACGTTTTCTCTCTCTCAAAGTCTTTTGTTTTTCAAACTCAAGCTGCTTTTTTACACCCTCAAGATCAGAACTAGTCTTATGAGCCGTAGTTCTCAACACCTCCAACTCGGAAAGATACTGATCAGCTTTCTTCCTCTCTGACTCTGTCTCCTGCCTCTGGCTCGCAAGAAGGTTTCTAACCAGACTTATTTCTTTTTCGATTTCACCACCGCGTGGCTTGATATCCTTATATTTTACCAGCAGAGTCTTTGTCTTGTTCAATTCTTTACAAATCTGTTCCCTCTTTTCCTCAGAACTATCTGCCCTTGACGTTTCTTTCTTAAGGAGCTTCTTCAGATCATCGACCTCCTTTTCTCCGGTACAAGTTTGATCCTGAAGAAATTTTATTTCTTCACTTTTTGCTTGAAGACTCTGCTCCAGTTTTTGTTGCAAAGACTTTAAATCAGAGATCTCCTTCTCAAAAGATGATTCATTTTCCTTACTGTCCGTGTTATTATCCACCATCTCCCTAAGCTCTGTAAAAATTAAGATAAGCAAGTAAGCAGTGACCAGTTAAAAAACGACATTAAGATTGATAATTATAGTAATAAAACTATCCAAAAATCAATACGAATAGAAGTTGAGAAGAGTATTAGCACTTACTTTTGTGGAGATTGGTTTTCTCATCATTAGCGATTCCCATGGCCTTCTGGAGAATTTCGATCGCTTCTTTACACGCGTCACGCCTCTTCTTCATGCCTTGGTACTTACCTTGCCACTGCAAATACAGTCCAAAGGGGGGGGGGGGATTTGTTTAATAAAATCAATAAACACCATGAGAAAATATACGATTGAGGAAAAAATACGTACCGCGAGGCAGCAAGGGCTCCCGGAAGCGAGCTCGTGTGGTGGATCATTAGCCGCCATGGCAGGGGGGATTGGATTCTTCCGATTTACGAACGACTTGTCAGATAAATGGGAAACTCGTAGCCATAGATAGAGGCGGAGCGATTAGAGAAGCTTAACAGAAAAAAGGATCTTGACGCGGGTCGGCGAGTGTGTTGGTTTTATTTATATCTTTTAAACAGGCCCAGCCTAATCTTTTTTGATAAAAAAAGGCCCAGCCCGATAAATTTTTTTTTTCTCTTTTTTTTTTTTTTCAAATAGAGGAAGCATCAAGAGTTTGAAGACTCTCAGCACAAATTATATGATATTATTCTACTACATATTTAAGTTAAAAGATATCTGTAGAATATCATCATTATCTGATATTTGTTTGTGTTCAAATGTTAGTAGGCAATTTTTCATGAAAAAGAAAAGAATTGATGAGTAAGATTCAAAAGATATAAGACCCAATACACACATTACATGTTAGTTGATATTTTTGATTGCTTCGCTGAGAAACACACCAAAACTAGTAAACACATGACATAAAAGCATTGATTTACAAAGACAGTGGTTCAAATGAAACCCCAGACAAACATCTCAAAACTCATGAGGGATGATTAATAAATTTAAGATTCAACTGTATTGCAAATAATCTTTTTCGTTTTGCGTTTTAGTACACTACTATTGCTCTCTTTTAGGGGCTTTTGTGGTGGGAAGTGTCCCAAACACTATGTCCCATAGCGACGATGTTATACCAAAACCCTTGTCCTGAATCCTGAAGTGATGGTTCAAATGGTATTTCTGCACAAGTCATATAAAATAGGAAACATAAACTCTCTGTAACCGATAATGTGTGATTAAGTAAGTTCTTAGAACTGGATACAAAAGAGAAAAGAGTTGGCCTTGTTTTACCTTGAGGTTTTTGGTCACTGCTTTAGTTGGTTGGGCATGATGAAGGTAGTAGTGAGTAACATCGTACATCACGTACCCGAGCATGCCGCCTCCAAACAACGCTGGTGTGACTGCAGGAGTAGTGAATAGCTTCACAAGGTTCCAGAACTGGGGACACAAGAAAAGATGTTGACAAGGTTTATTTCTGAAAACAGGAATTATGGTGGGGGGAAATGTAGATGATCAAATGCTTACAGGAAAGCATAAAATAGCTGTTGCAGTAGGAGGAAAGACGAGCCGAAGGTGGTCCATGGGGTGCTTGTGATGGCATCCGTGAAGAAGATAGTGTGCCGTGTTTCCCCTGTAATGGTTCCACAGTAACATTTAGATCACGTCGAGTTGAAGAGGATTCGTAGTGAGTACTATCTACATAAAATGTAACACTGATATAAAAAAAAGTAGAGTTTGTGTGACGAACCAGTAACTCTTGGTCTTTATATGGAAAAGGAACCGGTGGAGAGTATATTCAATAAACGTCCAGATGAATATTCCCAAGGGTATCAATGGGACGATTTCTGGAAGTGAAAGGCCCCTGCTTACTGACATGGAGATGCACCAGAGTGAAACTGGCAACCAAATTACAGGAACCACCCACCATCTTGTAAGGGTCAAGAACTGTTCCATTGAAAACATGTCAGAGAATGGAGATGAGAGGGGTATTGACTGACATGCCCTATTTATTGAAAAAAGTGTATATGGATACTTTAAAAAGGGAGAAAGAAACTTAAATACCTCCCAAAAGTCACTGTGGAAAAACCGAGGGCCTTCCTTTGAAACAATGGGTTGGTGAACCCACTCCTCGTACTCTTCACCAAGATGGCCAACCTGTAGAAACAAGAAACTTTAATTATAGCGTTTATAGATACGAGAACAGAAAATCTTGGGTAAATCCTTAGGAAACAGTAGTAGTTACCTGAAATACAAGGGGCTTGTTAAGATCCACAGTGAATCCCTGAGCAACCATTTTGCAGACCTTTTTTTACTCAACTGAAAAAACAATAGTTGAAAAACACCTTATGTCAGCTTCTTCAACAGGCTAAACATATATAAATAAATGTACAAAATTTTCTTCACTACTTAAAAAAGCATTTGTCTATTATTTGTTATTGCTATGGAATATAATTATCCAAATCACGTATAAAACAATATAACAGGGCTAACTGGCCCCACGACAAAGCCATAAAAAAAAAAAAAGAAATCCTAGCAGAAAAGCAAGTGTTAGGCGAAATCAAACTAGTAATCATTTTTTTAAAAAGACTACAAGATACGATACAGCTTGTATGTGCTTGTCACTCATTCTCTTACAACGACCCCACCGAGCATCAAATATATACAAGCAACTACCCAAAGACGGCAAATCACAAGTTAACATCAAGTAAACAAAAACAAACTAGCTGCCACGTTAAAAACACCAGGTCATGGCTGATTTGGGAAACCAAACCATTGGAGAAAGCTTGTGAACTATATAGCGTAATCGAAGGTTCTTCTCACTGAACCATTCACGTTTCACATTTGAGCATATTGCTTACGCTAAATTTAGCCTTAATCAATGCTTAATCAAGTCTGAGAGGCTAATGATTCCTTGTTGGAACAAATATTTCGATCTATAACTCTTAACACCAAATCAAGAGCTATCCAATTCCAGAAAAAAAAAAACGAAATCTATAAATCGGAAGACGAAAACGAGATACGGATTCAAAACCACGAAGCGACGACGATGAAGGAGGGAGAGAGAGTGTATAAGGGACGGACCTAATTGAGAATGCAGGATCTCAAGGCGACTCTGACGAAGCGACAGCCGTCGGGGGAGACGAGAGAATCGCCGGAGATATTTTTTATTCTCTGTTCTGGTTTGCGTTTGGGGGGAGAGAGTGATTGTTTTTTGGGGGGTGATATATATCTTGTAGAGGGGCTGGATCGAATCTGGGCCGTTGGTTTTGGAGAGAGGCCTTAGATCTCGGAGAGCCAACGAATCTTTGAGTTCAAAAATAAAAAAAAACCAAGGGGCTGTGCCAGCTTGTTTTCTCTTTTGGCTATTTTGCGTATTAGCTGTGAAACGCTCATATGTTTATATGATTCCAAAATTTGCACGTTGTAAAACCAGTTTCACTTTCTCTTTTTCTATTTTTTTTTTTACAAAAGAAAATTCAAAATTCGTTTAAGGATACGAGAACTAGGAAGCTACACATGCTTTTTGTGGCCAAACGATTTTATATTGACCAAATTTTATTGAATGTGTCCACCAAGGCCACATCAAGTATGATATTATTTCAAGATATTTTAATTTGGGCTTACTTCACCTTCGTTTAATCCCGGTGTTTTTAAAACCGGACCGACGACCGAACCAGAAATATTTTGGGTCATGGATTAATGTGGTTCGACCTGGTTCGAATGGGTTCGACCGGGTTTGATGCATTAAACTGAATTTAATAATATTTTGTATATAATATGCATATTTTTAGAAAATAGCAAACTGAAATGTAACAACAAAAATTAAAAATCTAATAGTTCAAATCTAAATCAATAGAAAAAAACACATTTAAAGTTTACTTTTCAGGTCACTATAAATTTTTATCACCTTTGAAAAAAATTATACACATTAGTGCATCGTTGTGACGGTTGTTGATTTTCATTGTGACAGTTGTTGATTTTCTGTATTTGAATTTGGTGGAAATCAAAATTATTGATCATTTTTTTCTATTGCTTAGTATATCGCAAAAGTTTTGCAAAGACATCAAGACATAAAAGTATAAAATATCTTGTGAATTGCAGTCTTGCAGAGACGTAAAAGACTGAAAAAGAAAAAAACTTCAAAATGGCAATACCTTGTGAATTACAGTCCGGTTACAAACTCTATTTTTGTTTCATTTTTAAAACTAATTATTTTATTAATATATTTTTTTTTGTTTTCTCTACGAACCAGGGTTTTTCTGGTTCGTTGGGTCGTCGGTTCCCGGGTTTTTAACGGTTCAATATGGATTTCTAACCGGTTCAATTATAGTTGGGTTTTAGCATTAACCCAACTCGGCTTGGTGTCCGGTTCACGGTTGAACCCGGTCCGACCGTCGGTTTGGTCCGGGTTTAACAACACTGTTTAATCCCCACTTGGAGCTGAAGAGATTAGGTTCAGAACTATAGTTTCACAAGGTAGCAAGCCCATCCGAAATAAATTCGACAATATCTTGTGTTCCTTCGATCGTGTAACTATTTGGTCCAAGTTATTTTGAATTTGATGTAACAAGCTTCGAAAATTAAGCACATATCAGCCAAGACTGAGTCAAGTTAATGTTAGACCAGTCAGCTAACAACACATGATCTGAGGAAATTGGTGTGTCACGTACATCTGAGATACACATAGTATTTAGAATCAATCCAAACTTTATAAAGAAGGAGTTAAGCTCGGAAAGTCGGAATAGAAGACTTGTGAGCATCATTCACACACTAAACACTTGGAATACTTTATGCTAGTCGTATATATTATCATTCAATCAGTTGTAATTTTTACATTCATTGTCTATATTAATCCAGTTCCGTTTAATCACATTTACCAAAGTTTTATTTTTGCGTAACTTTTCCGATGTTCTTAAATTCAAATATTCATTCACAAAATCTTTATTGTAATTTCGGCTCCCAGATTGGCTAATGCAATTAAAAGGGTCTTCTATTAAGTTGTACAAAACCAATCCTAAAATGCACAAGTGATTAAAACAATAAGGACTACGTAAATAAATAAAAATAAATAAGGGGTGTTTCCGTAAATAAGTATAGTTTCAGTTATAAGGGTTTGTTATGTTTTCTCTTCCCCCGCCTCCCTCCCTCTCTTAGCATTCGGTACCAAGCTCCATTTCATTTCAAAGGTGAATCAATCATCTAATTTCAGTTACTAGATTTTGTGTGTTTACGGTGGTTTGATCTGTGGAAAGCTAGATTTTAGGAAAGTCTAAGCCTGACGGATTCTCTTCTACGTTTTGAAGTGTCTTTGTCCTTCACTCCTTTGTTTTGACTCTTGATTTTGACTCTAGTGTAGCGTTTTGGTTAAGAGTGTTTTAATCTTGAGTAGGTGTGCAATAAACATAAACTCTTACGTAGTAGCAGCACCAGTCACATAAGAGTACATTAAGAGGATGGGAGCATCAGAGGCTCTAACTGATCCATCAAGCCTATACGATGCTGGCAACGTCGAATTTTCCGACACGTATACGATGCTTACCGTGAGAAACGCACTTGCATCTGTCCAGAATGTGAGTCTCTTTCCTTCTCTCTCTCTCTCTCCTTTGCTTATGCGTTTGATTGATGCTTTCTGACTGTTGTTGTTTTATTCATACCAGGGGGAATCAGACATTTACGATGAGCTCGTTCAGTCTATGCAGATCAGCAAAGGATCTGATCATGCTATGTGGGCTGATCTTGTGGTGTGTTCCTTTTTTCTTTTTAAGACAAAATCAATTCTTTTTTTTTTTATTAATTCCCTTTTCTTTTGTTTTTTGTTTTGCAGACTATCTTGAATGCTTTATCAGGCTCTGTGGCTTGCATAGATATCACTCACCATCGCAAGCTTCTTTCTTCGGTAAGTTTCTATTACATCTCCCACCTCTTACCTAGGTTTCATCCCAATTGTTAATGTTACAGGTTTTTGGAATGTCACTGTGGGATCTCAAACCTCATGTCATGGATGCATTGGTGGGCCTACTCATATCACTGGTAACACAACTACTCAAACAGTGACTCTCTCATGCTTGTACTATTATTTAATCTACAAAGAGGAGCTAGACAATTCTTTTTGTTTTTTTTTGTCTTTTTCATTAACAGGCTGCTACTAGTGGGAAGTATCTGGACTCTTGTCTGAATATGCTCATAGGCCACTTCGTGCCACCGCGTTGGGTGATGGATAGACTTTCGCAACGCCGTGTTATCGACCAGAAGATAGACGTTCTTTCTCGAGTTCACGAAGCCCTTCTCAAAATCTCTCTTTTGGTTCCTCTTGCTCCCTCGAGATTACTGCCCATGCTCGCTCAGCAGATGCCCAAAATGAACAAAAAAGACAATGTGAGTCTTTTTTTTTATCTTTGGTTAATTTCATATGTGCTTGCGATAAACTGTTTTATCCTCTTCCAGGTGGTAGTGATGTATGTGGAGAACTTATTCAAGTTGGAGAGCAGCCCGATCGGGCAAGTTGGTGGCAGCATGATTTTTATGATGGTGATGGAGAGGCTGAGAGATTTGGATGTGAGTAAAGAATATGATTTATACAAGTGAAGACGTTAAGTAACTTGGTTAGTGATTGGTATGCTGGTGTTATATCCTTGTAGTTGGAGATTGATTGGGATCATATTCTGCAAGATGACTCTAGTAGAGGCATGTTTGATATGGAACTTGAAGATGTAGTTGAAGAAGACACTATGAATGAAGGAGAAGAGGTAACGCTTAGTGTTTTTTTTGACTATATTACAGTTTGGGATTTGATGTATATCTAATGCAGCTTCCAGTGGGATCGCTGAATCAGAATACATGGGGTGGAAATGTAGTTTTCGAGTCTTTGGACAAATTGATGGTCATATCTTTTGATCATCTTGAATCATGTAACCTTGCTGGTCGTTTGGATCAGGTATGACACCAAATCTATGCTTTGTTGTTTCATGTGCGCATGAATCTTTGTTTTGCTGATTCTGGTTTTAATGTGGGGGTTTGAGTAGGTGTTTGAAAAGCTCTTCGGGTCATTTGAGAACTTCATTCTGAATACATACAAATCAAAAGTTTCGCAGGTAGGCCACATAGCTGTATCACTTTTAAATATATTTCTGGAATACTATTAATTATTCTAGACTTTTAGCGAACTCTGGTTCACAGTCCACATGAGATGGCTAATTTTCGGACTCACGTTTGCATTCTCATCTGCAGTTTCTGATGTTCTATGCATGTTCACTGGATCCTGAAAACTGTGGTGTGAAATTTGCGAGTAAGCTGATGGACATTTTTCTCTCCACCAACAAGCCTCGACCTACTAGGCAAGTTGTTTCACTTTCTCCTCTCCTTAGTCAAACGTTTCTCATTCTCTGCATTATATACACTCATTTATTGTTCTAATGACAACTTGGGTGTGGTTTTGTTTCTCCCCCGTTCCTTTTTACAACAGGATGAGTGCGGTTGCTTATCTAGCTAGCTACTTGGCTCGTGGAAAGTTTTTGCCTGTTTCCTATGTGGCTACCATGTTAAAAAGGTTCAAAGCGATTGCTAAATACGTCACAATTTGATTGAAAAGCTTTCAGTTTGTTGCAACACTGATTGTTTTGCGTTTGATGTCTTATACTTTTAGGTTGGTAGATGTGTGCGCGGATTACTGTAGAACTTGCAATGATGATATTAGGCCTGAAGCACATCAGATTTTCTACTCCGGATGCCAGGTAACAAAAATTTTACCACGTTCATAACGTTACTGTCTTATCCTCTCAATTATATTCTTTAGCATTTGTTTTAAACTCGTAACTGATTATGTTCTGTGAACAACACAGGCGATCATGTATGTGCTCTGCTTCCGGATGAGATCCATCCTAAACGTTCCTCTCTTTCGGTCCCAGCTTATACCATTGGAGTCAATCTTAATGCACAAACTAAATCCATTGATGGTGAGCTTTATACTTTAATCTCCATTACTTTACCTATAAGCACAAGTGTTGTTTGGAACTGTTCCAAAGTATCAAACGCATAATAAGCTTTTTGCAACCAATTCTGTTTTTTTTTTGGGAGAATAGGTATGCCTTCCATCTGTAGTTGCAGAGTTCCTTAAGCAAGCTAAAGCAGGTGGCATGTTCGTAGTCTCAGACTCGTTCATTTTTGATGACTTACTTGAGTCTGAGCTTTCTCGTGCTTTCGGCGGGTGTGAGAGGCTTGATACATTCTTCCCCTTTGACCCTTGCTTGCTGAAAAGCTCTAACAGGTTCACTATCTTTGAACACTTCCGCTTATTGTTATCTTAAATGTTGGTTTCGTGCTCTTTATTGAATCTGTTTGTGCGTTGTCTTAAAGCTATATCTCCCCGAATTTCATCTACTGGTCGATGGTGAGACCGACATATGAGGAAGATGACGATGATGATGAGGACGATGCTGAGATAATTGTGAACGGGGATGAGGAGAGTGATGAAGAGGAGGAGGGTGATGTTGATTACGCCATGAACAAGATGTCCATAACACCTAAGCACTCTTTCAAGAACAAGATGGAAAGAGAAAGACTTCTGAAAATGCCTTCCATGATCAGACCTTCCATTAGTCCTCCTCAATCCTTTTGAGTTTCTTTTTGGATGGTGGTGAGGGTCTCAATACGCATTTTTGTAGCAATATCTAAACCTGATTGACTCGGAACTTTCTGGTATATGAAAACCAATGTTTGTTTGTCTTAAATGCATACGCCGGGGTATAGTGCTTTAGGACTGGAGAGCAATGTTCGAGAAAGAATCATTATGTAACTCATTTCAAAAAAATGATTTGCAAAACTCCAAAATAACACTAACCATAATCTAAAAGTTGTTCTTACAAGGGAAAAATCAGACAATAATATAAAAAATAGATAAAATATGAGAGATATAGAGTGATATACATTGTTTAAATCATTAATGGAAGAGAATTAGTAGAATAAAAGATGATAAAAAGCATAAACGCAAAAGAAATAAAGCGAAACATAAGTAAGCAAGCACATTATAACGTTAATACCCTGATATAAAAGTGGACTCTCAAAGAGTTTGAAGTGCCTTCACCACGTTGCTCATGTCTGGTCTTAACTTTGCCTCATCTTTCACGCAGCATGCAGCCACCACAGCTAACTGAACATCATACATCACACCATATATATGATCAAACTTGATCTTCAACTGTTTCAAAGATCATAAAGATGAATGCAGAGACCAACAATCACTTCTTTGTTTGTAATCTCAGCAGAGAACTATTCATTCTAAGTTATACCAAAGTGAAACCTTTTGATGCTCCTATATATGAAAGAAACTACCTGGGTAACAGCTTTGCGAGGGTAATCTCCGAGTAGTCTTGCATCAACGCATTCCTTCACTTTGTCTTTGCTTAGTTTATGAGTTGCCTAAGACAACCACACAAAAATGTATTTAATTATTTACCATTGAGTGAACAAATATTTTCATTTTAGGAAATATTCAGAGTATATAGTCAATTATATTCTTGATTTTTTCCAGCTTCTTTGGTTGTTTTTTGACATCCATAGTTTCAATCTTTCAGTTTTTATAGGTCTCTTTTTGGAGCATAATAGCATATACTGGAATCAGAAGCAGAGAAGACTGAACTAAAACATTACCCATCTCACTAGACTTTGTCGTCCATGCGGTAAGGTATGATCATCTGGTCTACGACCTGTAAGGAGCTCCAGCAGAACAACTCCAAAACTGTACACATCGCTCTTTTTGGTGAACATTCCCGCTATTATATACCTGAAACACAACCGAAATGATTCGGCAGTGAGTAGAGATGCTAAGAAGAACAATGATAAAAAGAAAAGTGAATGCATTAGTTACTGTCCGAATAATAAAAATGTTATCTAAAAGAAGGGCATTTACTCGGGAGGTTTATACTTAAGGGCTTCTAGTCCGCGCGAACAATATGGGCGGACAGTCACGGGAGAGGCTTGATCAGACGGATCGAAATCAGCAATCTTGGCAACATGATCATCAAAGAGAAGTATGTTGCTGGATTTGATGTCACGGTGGATAACCTCAGGGTCCACCTGTCCATGCAAATACTCAAGTCCTTTGGCTGCGCCAACAGCGATTTTGACTCTCTGATGCCACGTCAGAGAAGGACCTTGCAGTGCTCCTGCGACACCTGCACAGAAAGAGACAAACCATGTTCATTATTAGCTTCAAGATATTCAAAGTATTTTGAATAACTGATCCATATCAAAAGGAAATGGTTCTCACCATGAAGAATATCATGAAGAGATCCATTAGGAGCATACTCATAAGCCAGAACACGGAGAGGGCCATCAACACAGTAACCCACAAGTGCAATAACATTGTCGTGTCGCAATCTCGAAACCATTGATATCTAAGTGTTGAAAACTTCCAATGTCAGTAACAAAAAAAAAAAAAAAAAAAAAGTGGTGTGATTTACACACATATATATTAGGGTGGCATACATTGTAGCATATATATACCTTGGAAATAAATTCTTGATATGGCTGCTTACTAGGGTCAAGTTTCTTGATGAAAGCTGCCTTACCGCTTTTAAGAACACCGTAAAACGCTTTTCCATATGAACCCTCACCCTCATCCTCACCGATCAAAGCCTTTGGACCAAAGTTATTGGTTATATCTCTCAGTTCATCCACTGGAATGGCTGCTACAGCAATATCATTCGTCTGAACTACTGACTGATCAGCGCTTTGATTGTGACCTTAACAATCCCATTAACCCAGTGCATGAATAAGGCTAAATGATTGGACACTAAGAAAACACTGACAAGCAATGCAGTTGAGATAAGAACCAGAGCTACCTGCTGGTTTGTGCGGTTGCATTGGTCTGGAGTCAGAAGATTCAAGAAAATCATTACTCCCGCACCAACTGAAACAGCTCATTGCGCTCTTTTCTCACACGAGTTAGCTAACAAAGCTGCAACATTAATTGTGCGCGGCAGAAGACAAAGTCTCAGCAACACAGTTCCGGAAAATCTAGCAAAAGGGAATTTCGTACAGGGGGAAGAAGAGAAAGGAAGGCATAGCATTTTACCTATGGCTACAAAAAACAATTCGACAGTAGAGAGAAAGAGAGATTTTCTCTGCTAAGCTTCGATGGGTTTTACCCTGTTCCTGTAGATGATCGTCAACACGTTTTTACCACTCTTGGTAAACTTGCTTGGTCAAGAGTCGAGTTAGTCAAATACCCAAATTACCCCTTAAATATATTAAGAGTTACTGTCAAGATAAATACCCAAGACAGCCAAAATATCTTTTATTTTTCTTGCTCGCTGGTTTTGAAATAATTTGTCCATCCTTTGACTTTGAGTGGTTTACTTCGTCACTAACCTAGGCCTGGGCATCCGGGTCTTCGGGTCGGATTCGGGTCGGGTCTTGTCGGATCCAGGTCTTTCGGGTCCTCGGAAATTAGACCCATATGAGTATTTATAATTTTCGGGTCGATTCCAGGTCGGATCTTGTCGGGTCCGGGTAGGTTCGGGTCTAGAATTTTAGTACCCGTAAAACACATATAATATTCGGGTATTGTTCGAATCCGGGTCGGTTCGAGTATATAAAACCCCAAAAAACTCGTAATACCCAAACTAGATCCGAAAACTCGAAAAGTACCCAAAAAACCGTAAAAATACCCGAATATTTACCTAAAATCAGACCTGAGAACTCAAAAAATATCTGAATACCCAAATTATATTTTCTGAAATTCTAAAATTACACTCAAAATTTGAAATTATACCCGAAAATACGAACCTAAAATTTTTAAAAAGATTAGAAATACCAAAAATATACCCAATCACCCAAATATACCCAATATATAAAATAAATCTCGGGTATTTCGGGTACTCGATCGGGTCTCGGGTCGGGTCTGGATCTTACCCAAGACCCGCGGGTCCAAAATAAAAAGACACATATGAGTACTTATAATTTTTCGGGTCGGTTCCAGATCGAGTATTTTCGGGTCGATTCCGGATCGGGTCCTCGGGTCCGGGTAAAATACCCAGGCCTACACTACCTTTTTGATCTACCTGGTTTTTACTTCGGTGTTTTTCTTTATGTATTTATTTGGCATGTGGGTCTGAAATTAAAGGTAGATTATAATTTATAACTAGATTTTGATACGTGATTCGAAAGTGCGGAATTATTTTTCTATTAATAATACTAGATTTTGACCCGCGTTTTAAAAACGCGGGATTATTTATTTTTAAATATTTAATTTTATGATATAAAATTTAATCATAAATTTTATATAATGCATTTTGAAACAATATTAAATAGTTATTTCTAAAAAAGTATTTAAAAGTTGATTTATATGTTTTAGGATGATCAATATCTAAAAAATGTTAACTTTTTGAAAATAATTATTATTTTTTTGCAAAATTTAAATCGAAAACAAAGTTCATATACTAAATCGTTTAATAGGAAACAGAGAATTAAATGTACGGATTCAGATCATATTAAAAAACTGATAGATTTATTGAACCTTAATTATAGATTTACTTAGGAAAATTTGCTCCTATATACATACTTTTTTGGCCAACCCCTCTATACATACAAAATTTTCAATTTCACTATCTAAAAACACATTCTCTCTCCTCATTTTCTTTCATATCTCTGTCCAACCTCTAACCAAAAATCTAATTACTTTTTCTGGTTATTTGGCAAATAAGTTATTTTATGTATCTGTTTGAATATTTTCAGATCTATTTTTTTGTAATGCAAAAAATTTTGTAATCATATTTTGAAATATGTGCAGAATCGGTTATAGATTGTTGCTTAAAACTATTTTACGCATTTTTAAAAAATAAAAGAAACTTACATTAGTGAGTAGAATGTAATTATAAATAACTCAAATAACTAAGAACATAATCTTATGAGTAATTATGTTTTAATAGTATAGATATATGTGTATTGCATAAATTAAAATAGTGAATGATCCCATTAGATATATCTTTGGCACTGACATAAACTTTTTTTAAAGAAATTAATAAATGTTTTGGGATAGAAAAAAATATGTTATGACATGGATGTATGAATAAACTATATATAATCTCACAGTTGCAAAAAACGTTAAAGTGTATATAATCTCTATCATATAATTTATTTTGAATAAAAATACTTCACCTATTTAAATAATAACTGATCTACTATAAGATTTGTTGTGATTCATTATGGTAACAAAATCTTTCTTTGGTAAATATTTAGGAATTATTATGTATAATTCGTATTTATTGATTTAGCATAAAAATATAGTTTTTTGGTCAAAAATAATTAATGTTGTTAGATAAATATATGAATGGCACAAAGTTGTAAATATGATTGAAAACTAATGGCAGAATCCTAATAGGGATTCTGCTTTAATAGTATAGATACTTGGGTTCACCCCTAAAGTGAACATTTAGGTTCACCCAACCAATAGGATTTCGTTATTTCATATTCAGCATCTTTTAAAAAAGGAAACAATATATTGTCAAATTTTATTATGTTTTTAAAATAAAACATAAATAGAAAATAATAGTAGTCGTAAAAAAGTTTTTTTTTAAATACCGTCAGCAAAACACTAAACCCTAAACTCTAACCCTAAATCATAAACCTTAAATCCATGGTAAACCCTTGGATAAATCATAAACCGTAGGATTTATAATTTATCCAAGCATTTTGGATTTACCAAGGGTTTAGGATTTACCCAGGGGTTTAGGATTTATAATTTAGGATTTAGGATTTAGTGTTTGGCTGACGGTATTAAAAATATGTTTTTCTAAAACGTATTTTTTGCAATTAATATTAATTTTTATTTTTTAGTTTAAAAATATTAATATAATTTGATAATATTTTTTTTTTTTTTAAAAGATACTGAATATGAAATAATAAAATTCTATTGGTTGGGTGAACCTAAAGGTTGGTGAACCCAATAATTTCTCTTTTTAAAGAGAGAAGAAACATAGGCAGAATTTGGAAAAGGAAACAAACATTTAATCCAGAAAAGAAGAATTTACACAGATGTTTTTCACGTCTCTCGGATCAGTTCTTTTGGAGAAACATCACATCTAATCTATTAAAAGTGAAGTACAAATTTAAATTAACCCTTAATTCATTTTAATATTTACTGTTTGTGCCACTGAACTAATAATAACTATCTCTTTTAAATAATATATTTTTATTATCATAATAAAAACAAATATCCGACGATTCAGTAATAGAAAATATCACATATATTTTTCTCTGGGACCTACATGTTCAATTTCTTCGCAAACACTAATGTTTATACACCAATAACTACCCAATACATTATTTGAACACTTATTCCATCATCGAACAAACCTATTATTCAAAATCAACACTATCAAAATCATATGTGTATAAAATTTAGTGAATAGCTTAGGATTTTACATCAGGAACTTAGTACCCGTTTTGTGTTGCGATTTTACATCATACACATTGACAAACGTGTTATATAATAATAATAATAATAATAAACCGGTTATAAATGTGTAGAAAATACTATTCGACCATGTTTGTTAGACCACCAGCCTGAATTAGATAACACTAATAATTTTTTTCTTTTCATATGATGTTAACAGAATTGATCCGAATATCTTTACTTTATTCGTTTTAAAGTAACAAATGGTGAAACCATTTCAAAACAAATCTTCCACATAAATCAAACTGCAAATTATGTAATATATAGAAAACAAATTCAAAAACAAATCTCTCCTGTATATTTTTCTATAATTAATACAACTACAATGCCATATATAACTGATCCAGTAACATAGCCTCAACAGTAAGCTAAATAATGCAAGTTCAACCATTAAAATGTTGTTTTTTGAAATGTTCTTCTATTTTCTAATATAAATGTAACACCCGAGCGTCCGCTCGGGTCAAATTCTAGTACTATTTTAAAAGAGAGCAAATTCTTAATAAAACAACAAGCACGAGACTGATTTTTTTTCCTAAAAAAGCAAGTGTATCAGAGAAAAACAAAATTGCAGAGACAAAAGAAAAAGGAGGAATATTAAAAAAAAAAAAAAGAGACAAAAACCAAACAGACAGTGACCAAATATGAAAAACAATTTTTTTTCGAACGGGGATAAAGCAAACACATAAATAGTTTACATTGGCAATTATGTTGAAATCGACTCTGAAATTATGGGGTGGAATGGTGAACTGAGAAAAAATGTACAGAAGAAGGATTGGCGTGGTATCAATAGATCATTTAGAGAGGTGTCATTTAACAGTTGTGTTGTTTCAGAAGGAGACGATTCGGGAAAAACTAAAAACATGAAACATGACTTGATATACATCGATCAATTAGAGAGGCGTCATTTAAGAGATGTGTTGTTTGAGAAAGTGACGATTCGGGAAAATCTGCCAAATGAGACAGTTATATTAGATGACGTGAACAGAAGAGTTTTATATCCCTTAGATCATAAAAACAAATAAACTACACCGTAGGATTTTAGTTTTTTTTCCTATAAAAAAAGGATGACGTCAAATTCAGTTTGCTATTATATATAGATTATTAATCCATTTATTAGGTTATAATAAACATGACAAATCTATCTGTTCAACCCGTTTATATTCGAAAAATATTTTTTGACATGTAACAAATGAACACATTACATGAAGTTTAATTTATTGTCGTATATATAAAAAATGAATTTGTGACCCGTACACTATATAACAAATGAAATTTTTGACATGTATATATACTAAACTTACTTTAATGTTTCGATCGTATAGAAAACAAAATATGACAAAATATATAAATAAAGCAATATTGAATAAATCTAATTATAGTTGGATATGGTAGGCGAAAATACTGATTTGGAATGTATATACTAAACAATAATTTGTTTCTATTTATTTTGTTTCAAATTAATAGATAATATTCACTTAAAACAATATGAAAAACCAAATAAATTGTGTTACCATTTTAAAATCTCTGCATAGTAATATTCATTTTATTAGATTATATACTTAATAACACCAATTTTTATTCTGATAATATTAAGATTATTTTCATATTTGTTTGAGGGCAAATCTCGTCATAATTAGAAGGATAATTGATAAAAAGAAGAAATATTTTTAAATCTATACTATTAAGAAGGAATATTCTTAGTGATTGTTGATTGTTGATTTGAACATTATTCTCAGACACTCTAGTAAGCTTATGGAGAATAAAAGAAGCCTTGGATGCATAGAGAGATTAGAGTTTAGAGATTTCATAGATATTATATATTTTAGAGTTGAAGTTTTCTTATGTTTGTTTTTGAAAATAATTGTTTGATTTAGTTCTATTGAACTATGTTTGGATTTGAAGGTTTATGAGACCATTTGATGATTCCATTAAGATAGAACATTCGTTAGACTCAACGTTTATCCTTAATTTGATTAAATTGACGATACCAAACTCATTCGTTTTGGGATGAAGGTAGAATATTTTTCAAGATAATCATCGGATCATCAAGAAAATATGTCTAAAAAGTCTCATGTATCTCCAAACCTAATTCTCAGGAACAAGATGCATCTATTAACCAAGCTTGATTTGAATATAATTTTACATTCAATTCAAAAAGGGGGTAAAATATTCTTTCATAGTTTGTCACTTTATTATGCACTAAGCATAATCATTTCATCTCCAGACAATTTACATTTCTGAAGTCATGTTTTGTTCTCTTGCGCCCTTTTCTGTCTGATTTATATGTAAATTGTTGATTTAATAAGGTTCCTTAAAAGCATATTGCTTTGATTTTCAGACAGCTTCTGGCTGAAGTTTGGGTTGTTGGCTTATTGCGCTTTAGTTACTGTCTCTTTGGAGTTTAGACAGTTTGATGTGAAAATTTTCAAAGAATTATTTTTAAACAGAAAAAAAAAATTCATAATGACACATGTGTTTCCTTCTCGAGTCTATATATATGAAGGTAAAATTTGACTTGCAGGCTACATAAGTTAAAAACACACATATATATATATATATATTCACATAACACAAATTTGCACATTAATCATGCAAAAGTCATACCATGGGATGTTTTCTTTTAAGCAAAATTTCCAAATATGCATAAATGTGTAATAATTTTTACGAAAGCAAATGTATGAGGTTTTGTTTGTTGGTCTGTTGAAACAAGTCTATAATAATGCTCCATACAAGTTTAGTGGCTTCATCACACACACACACACACACATATACATCAAACTGAATTTTTTTATTAAAACTACTAATCAACCCTGAATTAAAAAAAAACCTTAAATATAAATAACATATGAAATCTTTACAGCATCCGCAAATATTCAGGTATAAAATGAAATATATGTTTTTTCTAATCATAGAAAATAACAGATTGTATTTACAGGAATACAAGATAATGAAATGTTTCCATATGGGAACTGCACCAAAAGTTATATGCATTGTGAGTTAGGTCACACCCATACAACTGAGCGATGTCGTGTGTCCATGTCTGTGTATAGAAAGGTATGGTACATATGTTTGGTGTGAGTGAAGATTATATAACTCAAATCATTTATAGGGAATGTATTGATGAGAAACATCCCACATCGGAAATATAAGAATTATTCTACTACTATATAAAGGGTTAGGGCCAATCCACTAATTGTCAATTGGTTTTAAGTTGGAAGCCCATAATAAACCCGAATCTAACATGGTATCAGAGCGATAAGATCATTTGACCTAATTTACTACAACTACTACTACACCAATGTTGGACCCTCTGTGGATATTATTCCCACATTGTCCACGCTTCAGACCTAGATGTCTGAGCGTGAGGGAGGGTATTGATGAGAAACATCCCACATCGGAAATATAAGAATTATTCTACTACTATATAAAGGGTTAAGGCCAATCCATTAATTGCCAATTGGTTTTAAGTTGGAAGCCCATAATAAACCTGAATCTAACAGAATGGTTGCAAGAAAGTTTCATTGGAAAAGAGAGTGAAGTATGATGCATTTTTTCTTCATCTTCATGGGTATGTGATCAATACAGTATGAAAAGGATTTCTTTGATTAGCTACAGGCCACTTCCCTTTTTAATTAATTAAACACCACCATTACTGTTATATTGATCCAAAAGAAGCAATTTACGGTTTTAGTAGTGCTCAGAACAAAACTCCGATTTTGATATATATGACTACGCCATATTTTGCTTGATATAGCATTCATCTTTAGACAAATATATCACATTCTGGCTGTCCCAGTATATTTTCAGTTTTATAGCTAATTTCATTTTTCTTGCCAAACTAATAGTTTTATTTTGGTGCTAATAACGCTTTTCTAGCTTGATTTTTTTCTTTTTTCTTTTTTCTTATAACCTATTCTATAGTTATTATGTGGTTTGACCCCATTGGATAGAGAAAGAGACGTTGATAAAAGAAGAAAATATAATTTGACCAACTCGCTATATCTTTTTGATAGATCATATACTGCGATCATACAACTAGTCAGCGGTTCATTTGTTTTTTGGTTGGTTCATTAACTTTTCTGATTGGTTTTTCTGGTTTTTGGTTTTGATCCTGATCGCATGTGATCATCGCATGTGATCAGTTGTCTTTGTGCTGTAAGCCTGTAAGGTTAAGTCATATATAAAATGGAAATTTAGAGTAAAAAAAAAAACTAATCAGCGATGAAAATCTATAATTTGACTGAGATTTAAATTAAAGATTTTTAAGATGTTTAGTTATTTTGACTAACGAATCCATTATATGACATGATTATTAATATATTTTGATTAACGGATCCGTTATTTTATGGAAACGATCATCTTCTACTCTTCTTTATGATTAATCAAATCGTATTCGATGTTGTCATATGACGTAATGGAAAAATTGAATTTGTGGTACGTCTTTTATAAGTTCAATTGTTAATCTCATGGCGAGTGATATCCACAAACTTTAATCCCACTCATAATTATTATCTGCATATATATGAATATTATATGATCGATACTATATATAATATATGCATGAGTAGCCTATCAAAGTTGGAGGCTTCTTTTCTATCCATGCCTGACTTTACACCTCTATCATGCCCATGCATGGGTCCCTCCCTCCACCTCACTCTCATTCCTTAAAACAATAGGAACAGAAGAAAGAGATGTGATGTGGTTGAACAAAAAAAAAAGAGATGTGAAAATGAAGCAAAGCAAGAAGAACACAATTGTGACTTGTGGCAAAAACAGGGCTTTTCATTTGACTTTTTGTTAACTTTTATTTCATTCCATATAGTGGTATAGAAAGAGACACTTGTGCTTTTCCTTTCATTGATTGTGTGATTTCAATATCATTGCTGCATCAATTTCCCATTTATGGAGTAAACCCATGTTTTGTTTTTGGTTTACCTTGTATTGTGTAAATGGAGATGATAATGAAGCTTGATTAGCTATGATGTATGCTTTGTTGCTGTTATTTAGCTTTTAAATATAGACTACACAGCAAGTAATTTATATATAACGCTTAGTGGATTCTTAGTTGCTGTATTTAGTTTAATAAAATACTTACATAACATGCAGAGAATTTTTTTTACAGAATATACAGATTAATACGTCATTTGTCATAGTTATACCATGTAGTCATGTAGATCTTGTAGTGATTGCAGAAAAAGTCATGTTCAAAGAAAATAGATCTCTGATTTCGTTCCAACTCTGATCAAGCATTGTACACTTTGCAACTTATTAAGATTATAATGATATTGTCTTGGTGATAATTAGATTTAACGAGTGGTACGATCACCAACTTTCATATCTCCACTAGATGTTATATGATGATTATATATATCTAGATGAAGGTTCGTCCAGTTCATAAGCATAAAATTTAGGGTTGTGAAATCAGTTTTAATTCAACTGATCATAATAAACACTAATTAGTCTAAGATCATCTCTGACCCACCCATATTTTTGCCTCTATAATAGTATTTAGAGTCAAAATCATTTAGAGACAAAATCACTCCAACCCATCAATATTTTTACCTCTAAAATAAAAATTACTATTTTTCCTCTATTTATAGAAGAAGAAATAGTATTCCTCTATATTTTAGAGAAATACATTAGAGTAAAACTCATCTCTACTATAAAATTTTTCTATTTTTAAAATAAAAATAAAAAATATACATTGGAGATGGTCTAAATATTTGGAAATATAACATTAGTTTTATAATCTTTTAAAGTTTTTCGTTCTAACCTCAACTCCATAAATTTTGGTATCTCGAAAGCCCCGTATGTGCAATTTTCCTTTGGCAAACAAAAACATGGTTTGTAACAAAGACACACATAATTGAAACTAACAAAAACATGAAACTTTATACGTATATAATTCACGTATGAAACGAGATACATGCTCAGATCTATACATCCATTTGTATGGAGCTCTGAGAAGATGAATATAAATAGTGGAAAGGGAAAAGAAAAGAAAACATTGAAAATTTGGGAAATCAAGCAATGTAAGCACTAAGCAGTGTGAGACATGGGAACAAGAGTAAGTGGACTTGGCCCAGTGGGGTACTCTTATGCTCCATGCCTCTTGCTAAAAATAAAAAGTTGACACCAAAAATAAATATATATTAATAAAGCCAATTATTATTTTGTAAAGATAGATATTGTCAAATTTAAAGCTTTGACATTCTTTTTTTCTCCAGCAACCAAACTACGCACTCTAATTATACTTTTTTATTTCCTTATTATGAAAGCATCCAAAGCCTTTTAGGAAAGAGCACTGCATAATGCATAATGTGTTATATATGGGTCCTATATCACTTTCAGAGGATTCAAGCCGAGGGAACATAGAACAGTCGAAATGCAAACTGCCGACTCCTTAATTATTAGGGCCAGTATATTATTAAGCTACAGAATGTGGTCGTTTATATGAATGCGTTATCCTAGATTTATCATGTGTTTTTTTTAGAATTAGATTTATCATGTGTTGAGAATATCCTTCCACGATAAAATTCTATGAGTCCATTTTCAGTAAACAAATAAGCTCATATTTAACATATATAATCACTTAAACATATATTGGTTTAAATCAGGTTTTGAAAACTCTTATTCGTTTCTGTTATTCCATTTTCACTTTTCAGGAAAAAACAAGCTGATATATATGATTGAATTACAAAATACTACATCTGAGATCAAACTTCGATCAACTCTTCTTTCTTATATGTCACTCTTTAATTTGCTCTTATAATTTATTGTAAAACAAACATACTTGTTATAAAGGTATATCCGTGTATATATATACTTTCTTTTGATTTTGATTTTGATTTTAATTACATGTGGCTATTGTATATTTGTATTACGTATGTAAATCTGTAAATACTTTTTTATGGTAAAAAATCTGTAAATACTTTATTCAGCATTTGTTAAGTTTGTTAAACATAAACTGATAAAAAAGATTAAGTATGACGTATTTTCACTTTTTTCTTAAGTTAAATTAATCTACGAGATCAAGATATATGTTAATTCCGTAGTTATGTTCGTAGCAAAAATTAGGTATATACCATTCAACAGTTAGGTTAAGTGAAATTCTTTTAACCAAGTCCAAACCATTTTAACATTTTTTTCATTTCTATATTAGCCGTGGATATTAAGCAATCAAAACCGAATAGTAGGTTTAGCCCAAAAACTTCCTTTCACCGTCGTAGTTCATACATAGACTTAGTGTCGCATGCTGCGAAATAAACTCAAAACTAAAGAAAAACGTGTTGAGTGGCGCGAGAAGAAACCTCGTAGTCAATATGTTAAGTGGGTTTTTGTGAAAAGAATAGAACTTGAAAAGAATATATATTTGGGTGTATTCAACAGAGAAAAAGTATTAGTAGCTGTATTTAAAAAAAAAAAATAACAAACGTTAACCAGTCCAGAATAGAAGAAAAAGGCGTATAGGTGCCTACGTGGGAATATCTGCCATGTAGAAAATCGAAGCGCATGCACAAAGTTGGACTCATGATGAGACCTCACATGTCATTTAATTTTTATTACTCTTTTTTTTTTCTTTTTGCCATCTAAAATATTATTATAAACGATGAAATATTTTACAAAGAGGTCCAAACTGGTCCAGAGTTATATTAAAATCGCAAGAACCCAAACAAACAAACGAGCTACAAGTCTAACACGGAAAAAACCCGAGACCCAAACATCACTGATCACACACGACACCTCATCTCCACGTGTTGACGCTGCAACACCGAAGATACGCATGGAAACCGCAGAAGCTTCACCGTCTCGAAACGGCAAGTGCTCGCCGCCGGAACCGTAAAACCGTCACTTCACCGGTAACTGGAATCACCAACTCCGTTTCAATTGGGGTCGATGCTGAACCAAACATAACCACAAACTCCGGAATCACCGGGACAAAGTCACACGACCGCCGAAACCACCTCCAACAACTGTATTAGAGGTATAGGTTGCGGCGTCATTCACATAGGTCTGATCTTCAGAGGTACTCGATCGGGAAACACCACGATCTCCTCCGAATTCGACCTCCTATCACCAGAACAAAACTTCTTAACCTCAGCTCGATCGCATCCATGAGAACCGAAAACCGGCGACCAATATCGACGACGATACGACACAGCCCCAGAATCAAAAGCTAGCAACAACTAGTGGAAGGTCCACCGTTTCCTGGAAAAACTAGAGCGGTCCACCACCGAATAAACAGATGCATGGCCGATATCTAATAAAAAGCAGAGAAAAGAGTAGATATAAATGATGGCCGGACCGGTGGCGGTTAGGAGAGCCGAATCCGCCGGCTGGAGACAGGATTCTCCGGTTAAAAACGGTTAGAGAAAAGGCAGAGAAAAAGACTTAGAAAGAGAAAAAAAATTTCGCCTCCTCAAATGCATTTATTATTATTATTATTATTTTATTTTTTTTCACTCTCTCTTTCTCTTTATTAATTACGTATATTCTATATAAAAATACTTTTATCTTCTCCCCCTGATATTAATAGGGCAATTGTCCAAATACGTATATCGTATTTATAAGAAGCTATCCCTTGGTCTGGACATTGATTCTGTACAAATCAGTATTTTACATGAACAAACGCAGAATTTACTTAACAATGCCACACATGTCGACTACCTTTTAATCCTTGACAACACGAACGATCAAAGTTAAATCGAATCCGTACCATACTACTTAAAACTGACTGAAATTGTATACGTAACATTGAAAGCCTTGTCAAATTATTTAAGCCTCAAAAATAATAATACAAAAAAAAATACAATATAGCCGAAAAATGATGATACTTCTATATAGAAAACATTTTTCCTACAATTCATAACTCTCACGTTCTAAAAAAAGAGAGAAATTCATAACTGTTAAAAGGAAAAAATAGAGGCCCTTCACGCTTCTCACGCGAGCAATGACAATCCACACAATTTTCCTCATGCAATGTCATCACCTTTAACACATCATCATCGTGTACATATATTATCATGATGATATTATTGTACATGTACATATATCTGCATCACCATCATGATGATAATCAGAAAGTAGAGAAAATAGGAGAGAGAAGCAAGCTATGTCCTTCTCACAGAGATAAAGACATCCTTTTTTGTTCAACCATTTTTTCTCTCGAGTAAATAAAAAATTTAAATTGGAAAGTAACGAAAAAACAAAGATTGGCCTGTCTTTCTGCCTCCTTATTTAGTTAGCTGTTTTTTTATTTTATATAATTTTTTATCATTACTGTTCTAGGTAGAGTAAAAACACAGATGGGTTTTGGCAGAGACTGTTTTGCGTGTGTTGGCTTTTTTCTCCTTTATTGTCTTTTCCATTTTATCATGCTGCACCTTCGATTTAATTAATTGCTAATAATGTTTTTAATCAATGCAAACAAGATTAGTGTTTGTGCATATATAACAACACCATTTGTACTTTGATTCCAAGATATATTTCGATATTGAGTTAAAAACAATTTTGTCCTTTAACAACAAGATATTTAATAATATACTAAAAATACCAAAAGTATTGTATTTTGCAGGGCATATGTTTACTTTAATTTACCCAGAAGCCCTAAAAGTTAAAGCTTTTATCAAATCCAACATCTCTCTGTCTCTCTCAAAAGAAAAGTAATTTCTTTTAACAAGTTTAAATGTTTTTTGTACATGTCTTAAAAGGATCTCGAGATTGGCGTCTGTGATAAAGACCCTTACTTTGCTTCCCCTTTCTTGCTCCTCTTATCTTCTCCTCCTCCCTCTCGCTGCCATTGCTCTCTAGCGTTTTCTCTCTTCTCACCAATAGTAACCGAAAGCAATAATAAACAAAACCAAGAAAACATATCTTTTCTTTTCTTTCACAAACTCTTTTTTTCTTCCCACCATTTATCTCATGAACGTTAGTGGAGGCTCTCTCTCTACACAGAGAGCCTACCCTTGAAAAGAACCCAGCAACTAGCTACACTAAACCCACAATAACTTGAAACTCCATCTGGGTCTTTCTTTAAGTTCCTTAAAACCTTTTATTTACTCTCTTTTTTTGAGCTATGATGGTCCACACGATGCACAGAGAGTCCCCGGACAAAGGGTTGGACTCCGGCAAGTACGTTAGGTACACGCCTGAGCAAGTGGAAGCTCTTGAGAGAGTTTACACTGAGTGCCCTAAGCCTAGCTCTCTCAGAAGACAGCAACTCATACGAGAATGTCCTATTCTCTCCAACATCGAGCCTAAACAGATCAAAGTCTGGTTTCAAAACCGCAGGTGAGAAAGTTACAACAAATCATTTTTTTTTCTCTCTCCCTGTAGATTCACTGTTTTCTTACCTAAAGATTGTCTTTCTCTTGTTTGTAATTAAGCTCATAAAGACAAAAAATGTTTAAACAAAAATTTCCATGCTGTTTTGATCTGACAATTATGATTCTGTTCCTTTTTTCTAGATCTCAATGATCATCATGTTTTAAAATTTTAATGTTAGATCCATCATGTCTAGTAAAAAATCCCTCAGAGCAGGAAAATCTGTTTGGTTTAAGCTGTTTGACACAGTGGAAACTTTAAATGCAAGAAAGTGACATCTAATAAAATTGTCCTTGAATGCGTTTTTGTTAACATTTATTAAGATGTGAATTGAAAAAAAAATATATTATCTTTTCCTCTTTATATCATTGGGGGGTGGTTTTATATAGGTTGTCTCTGTTCATCCACTACCATTTAATCACATCATACATATAACATGTTTTTTTCTTTTTGAACTAGACATTTAACATATTTGCTGGCATAGTTGAGTTACTAAAGTTGCTTTTTGGTTTGCTTGTTTTTTTAAGATGTCGAGAGAAGCAGAGGAAAGAAGCCGCTCGTCTCCAGACAGTGAACAAGAAGCTCAATGCTATGAATAAACTCCTGATGGAAGAGAATGATCGTTTGCAGAAGCAAGTTTCTCACCTGGTCTATGAGAATGGCCACATGAAACACCAAATCCACACTGTAAAAACACTTCACCACCTTAGTCCCTTTTTATGTTAATTTTTTTGCTTAAGTTTTGTTACATTTCTTTGGAATGTAGGCTTCTGGGACGACCACAGACAACAGCTGTGAGTCTGTGGTCGTAGTAAGTGGTCAGCAACATCAACATCAACAGCAAAACCCAAATCCTCAGCGTCTCCAACGAGATGCTAACAACCCAGCTGGGTGAGCTTTTTCTTATTATACTTCACATATATATGTCTGAGCTTGTTGGATTCCATGTGACAACTTAAATGTTTTTTTTTTTTTTTGGATTTTAGTCTCCTTTCCATAGCAGAGGAGGCCCTAGCAGAGTTCCTTTCCAAGGCTACAGGAACTGCTGTTGACTGGGTTCAGATGATTGGGATGAAGGTAATAAATAATAAATAAACTCTTCAAGTTCTTATGTTATGTCTGAAAAAAATAAATTTAGATTTGTAGTGAAGTGATGAACCTTGTTTAAATTTTGGTGTATAGCCTGGTCCGGATTCTATTGGCATCGTCGCTATTTCCCGCAACTGCAGTGGAATCGCAGCACGTGCCTGCGGCCTCGTGAGTTTAGAGCCCACGAAGGTTGCTGAGATCCTCAAAGATCGTCAATCTTGGCTACGTGATTGTCGAAGCGTGGATACTCTGAGTGTGATTCCTGCTGGTAACGGTGGGACTATCGAGCTTATATACACGCAGATGTATGCTCCAACGACGTTAGCAGCGGCTCGTGACTTCTGGACGCTGAGATACAGCACTTGTTTAGAAGATGGAAGCTATGTGGTGAGTTCTTGAACCACCTGCTTGCTTGCCTATTTTTTAAATATTATTTCATGTTTGCCTTCACTCACACTCATTTGTCTTCAGGTTTGTGAGAGGTCGCTTACTGCTGCAACTGGTGGACCCACTGGGCCACCTTCTTCGAACTTTGTGAGAGCTGAGATGCGACCAAGCGGGTTTCTCATCCGTCCTTGCGATGGTGGTGGTTCCATTCTCCACATTGTTGACCATGTTGATTTGGATGTAAGCAAAACTGAGTCAAATTGATTCAAAACACATCAGTAATATGTTACTGACTTGGTTTTCTTGTTTCCCCTAGGCCTTGAGTGTCCCTGAAGTCATGAGGCCTCTCTATAAATCTTCCAAGATTCTTGCTCAGAAAATGACTGTCGCTGTAAGTTCAAACAACCTAACAACTTGGTACAAATGCTGTGTTTTTTCTTATGTTTGGTTTTCTTATTCAAGGCGCTGAGACATGCAAGACAAATCGCACAAGAGACAAGTGGAGAAGTTCAGTACGGTGGAGGGCGCCAACCTGCTGTTTTAAGAACCTTCAGTCAAAGACTCTCTCGGTATGTGCATCACATTACCTTAAATTCAAATAGCTTCACTGGCAAGTTTCTTTTTTCCTCTCTTTCTAATTGTTCAAGTTTCAGGGGATTCAATGATGCTGTGAATGGCTTTGTGGATGATGGATGGTCACCAATGGGTAGTGACGGTGGTGAGGATATTACAGTTATGATAAACTTGTCTCCTGGAAAGTTTGGTGGGTCTCAATACAGCAACAACTCGTTCCTCCCTAGCTTTGGTAGTGGTGTGCTTTGCGCCAAGGCATCTATGCTGTTGCAGGTACATGTTTTAAACGATAATGGAAGAATCTTCTTTAATGTTTTGATTTTACTTTAAACTAATGTGCAATCTCTTTCTTGTGCATCAAGAACGTTCCACCTGCTGTGCTGGTTCGTTTCCTTAGAGAACACCGTTCTGAGTGGGCTGATTATGGTGTGGATGCTTATGCTGCTGCATCCCTTAGAGCAAGTCCTTTTGCTGTTCCTTGCGCTAGAGCTGGTGGCTTCCCCAGTAACCAAGTCATTCTCCCCCTCGCTCAGACAGTTGAACATGAAGAGGTGCAAAAAGGACAAACAGCTGAACTTAAACTTTTTCTTTCTTCTCTCTTAATACTTTTTCTTATAGTCTTGAAACCTTTCCTTGTTTCAGTTTCTTGAGGTGGTTAGACTCGAAGGTCATGCTTACTCACCTGAAGACATGGGCTTAGCTAGGGATATGTACTTACTACAGGTTTTTACTTCATAGCTTCTCGCTTGCTCTGTTCTCTTTACTTCATAGCTTAATCAATCCTTTGATTCTTTGTCCAGCTTTGTAGCGGTGTTGATGAAGATGTGGTTGGAGGTTGTGCTCAGCTTGTCTTTGCTCCTATCGATGAATCATTTGCTGATGATGCACCTTTGCTTCCTTCTGGCTTTCGTGTCATACCTCTTGAACAAAAATCAACTCCGGTAATATATTTAAATCTCATTTAAAGATCTAAGTAACATATATGTTCTATTCTAATCATCCATTTTCATATAGAACGGTGCATCTGTGAACCGTACATTGGATCTAGCATCAGCGTTAGAAGGATCAACACGTCAAGCAGGTGAAGCTGACCCAAACGGTTGTAACTTTAGGTCGGTATTAACCATAGCATTCCAGTTCACATTTGATAACCACACAAGAGACAACGTTGCTTCCATGGCACGTCAGTACGTGAGAAACATAGTGGGATCGATTCAGAGGGTTGCTCTAGCCATTGCTCCCCGTCCTGGTTCTTGTATCAGTCCAGTATCTGCTCCCACTTCCCCTGAAGCTCTCACTCTTGTCCGTTGGATCTCCCGTAGTTACAGGTAGTTTATTACATATTTCTAATCTGAGTGTTTATTTAGTCTGAAACTCCTCTTGGTAATGGCTGCTGTAGAGTTCACACTGGTGCAGATCTCTTTGGCTCTGATTCTCAAACCAGTGGTGACACATTGCTGCACCAACTCTGGAGCCATACCGATGCAATCTTGTGCTGCTCCATGAAAACAAATGTAAGTGAAGGGCTTGCTTCTAGGGGACATGTTCTTGAATTTGTTAAAGTGTGACAATAACTCTTTTGTTTTGCAGGCTTCACCGATCTTTACATTTGCTAACCAAACTGGTTTAGACATGCTGGAAACTACTCTCCTAGCACTTCAAGACCTAACGCTAGACAAGACCTTAGACGAGTCTGGTCGTAAAGCTCTTTGCTCTGAGTTCCCTAAGATCATGCAACAGGTTTGTTTCCTTGTAAACTTTTCACAATTTTCTTGGAAAATCATTTTCAGACTTTGAATCTTTATTTCTTTTGTATAGGGCTATGCTCATCTTCCTGCGGGTGTGTGTGCGTCAAGCATGGGGAGATTGGTGTCTTACGAGCAGGCAACAGTGTGGAAAGTTCTTGAAGATGATGAATCAAACCACTGCTTAGCTTTCATGTTCGTTAATTGGTCCTTCGTTTGAAGAATAGCCAGAAGAGCTCACTCCATTTCCCATGGGAGAAGGGTTTATTTATGATGTATGATATTAATGTTAGGCTTCTATACTCAGTTATTGTGACATTTCAAGTACTATTATGTAATATGACTAAGATATGATCCTTTATGGATTTTTCTTGTTCCTATGTTATGTCTGGATATTATTATGATAAATGTTGAGCTGTTATGCTAATTTGATTTCACAAGGATAGATTTTTTTTATAACATTCATTTATCAGCTATTATACGATGAAAAGCTTCTATGGCTATGTTACTTCTTGGTGAGGTGTCTTAATATAGAGTTACAGCTTCATTAAGCGAAAAACTTGATGCTGCAGTGTCATAATATCGATATGATAGTTAAAATAATGCTGCAGTTAATACCGATATGATATTTAAAAAAAAAAACTAATTATTTGGTAACAAGACAATAGTCATGTAGCCTCCGTTTAAATATACAGATCAAACAAAAGATTACATAATTTAGGGATGAGTACTTCAGCTTATGTCATCTAAGACCATCAATATTGGAAGGGCCTTAAGCTAGCCCTTAAGGGAAAAGGGGAGAGGACCGAGGAGAAAATAGGGAAAAAACCCCTATATAAGAGCTGCCTTTATGCTTTTCATGACAAAAAAAAAAAAGCTAAGGACTTTTTTATGTGTCCACCAATAATGATGTTCTAAGCTATTTTCCCCTGAGTCCTTTTATCTCTTTATTTTTTCAGCAATTAACGATCTCAATTATTAGACAAAATCAATTTTTAGTTTCTATGTACATTTAGCATAAACCTAAATTTAAATAAACCAAAATTATCTATGGAAATCTTAATTAAATCCTCTTAATCATGATCTCCACATGAAATAACTAATTACAATTTTTAGTCATCTAAACTCAAAAGCATATTATTTGTTTTACATAGGCCATAATTGATTTAAAGTTTCATTAATTCGTCATGCATCTCAATCAATATTTCCTTGTGGTCCATTTTTTCTTTTAAAATTTAAGAAACATCAAAAACGTTTATGTATTTATGATATTGTTTTGGATACTAATTTCAACTTACACAATATAACTAAACTTCAGATTGTGTAGTGATTTGATACCATCGTATACATAACCAATGAAACATGTGATTGGTGTATTGGGGTTGAGAATCTTTAATACTATGAGTTTGTTTCATATGAAAAATGAATGGTATGAAAACAACATATGCATATTGTGTAACCAATTATGGTTAGAAATGAACTCAATCAAAGATGATCAAAGTCAACATGAGACTCATATGTAATGAAACATACATGTACATTATTTGTACAATCAGTGTTCTTAACAACATAGAAATAGAAAAGTTCAATGATTGGCAAAGTAAATATCAAGCTCTTTTAGTATTACTCTACTGAAATTTAATGGTCTTGATTGCATTTTGGATTTGGATTTAGGAGACTTGATGCTTGTAAGTGGAGATACGCTCTTTGAAAGCAGTCAACAGCTCTGCTATTGAGGAGGATATTATGTATGTCAAAGTAGTTCGTGCAATGGGTTGCATAATTGGCTACACGTGACAATCAGGACTAGTAATCACAATGGAGAACTAAAAGATGCAGCAGGCTTTCATAATATGAAGCAAGGTTTGGACTTGGTTGGTTTTGTTTAAGGGGTATGAGGCAACTATTTTGAACTTTAGTCGATACAGTCTTTTTAAGAAGGAAAAGAAAACAGTTGCCTCATACCCCTTAATATTACATGTAAATTTGGATTAGAGGACAAACATTTTATTGAGTTATCTTATCCCAGTAGTTAAACACCTTTTTATTATATAAAATATGTTTCTTTAATCACCTTTTATCTTGCATTCCAACACTTTTATGTATGTGAATGATTTTATAGGCATACAGATTTCTTGAAATTGTAGAAAAATTTATAAAACAACAGAATGAAATAAATCCAAACGCTATTAATAATAATTTCTTAATTAGAGTTTTATATGTTCTCTTACATTTCAGCACTTTGGTTATGTGACTGATGATTATAAACAAAATTTTATTTTTTAAAAATTTATGAGAATTATAGAAAATATTATAAAATGCCGCACTACTCTCTACATTTTACCATAGATTTACGTATATTTCTTTAAACTGTCTATAGAAATATACGTAAGTCTACAGTAAAATGTTGAGTCAGCTAAGTTCCAGCTGCTCTGGACAACAGAGGAGATGGTCGCTGTTTCATGGTAAGAGATATATTACTAGTAATATACTAATATGTAACATATTATAAAACATAACTAAGTTTCAGCCCGATTACTAAAACTTCATCAACAAGAAGTGAGGAGAAGAATAGACATTACTAGACAACAAGGTGGAGGCAAATATGATGGAGCTCTAAAAATTTGGTTCACAATAAACAAGTCTCAGCATCAAATTTGATCATCTGATCAGTGATGTGGATCGTGGTCTACATGACTACATACTAACTTAAACATCATAGTGTCCTTCAAGATGTGATATTCAAAAATATTCTCCTTAGCCATTAACTCCACTCGCATGATTTGATTTCAGCATTTTTTTATATGGACATCTCCCCACTCAACTGAAATTGCGAGTATGATAATTCGTTTTCAAGTTTCATCTTCATATTGTGTTAAACAAAATAACACAATATGAAGATGAAACTTGAAAACGAATTATCAAACTCGCAACTTCAGTTGAGTGGGGAGATGTCCATGAAAAAAATGCTGAAATCAAATCATGCGAGTGGAGTTAATGGCATTGGCTAAGGAGAATATTTTTGAATATCACATCTTGAAGGACACTATGATGTTTAAGTTAGTATGTAGTCATGTAGACCACGATCCACATCACTGATCAGATGATCAAGAAACAAAATGAGTGAAAAAGGTTCGCTTCGAATCGAGAGACAGGCCATGACTCAATATGATACTTTGTGTTGTCAATATTACAACTTATAAGTTCAAATAGTATTCGCCATGAACCTTAGCTGGACTTTTTCTTTGTCAACTACCAAGCTAGGTTAAAAATAAGAGATATATTACTCCTACATATAATAGGAGTATATGTAATATCTTCTTGTCAACAAAAAAAATTCTTACTTGATAACTTACACAAAGAAAAGATGCAAACGTTTGTCTCCCGAATCGAATCTCGTTCTGATTATAATTTATGTATATGGTTATTAGTTTGATTTACATCATATCTAAGAAAAATCTATGTTTGACTGGTTGGTTGGGTGAGTTAACAGGTTCAGGTTGTGATTCATTAGACATGTTGTTGAGTTAATCATAAACTGCAGAAACCGTGTGTTCCAAGGTTGAGAGCATATTTCTCTCTAGTAGCTGGTGATGACTGATTGCTTGCTCTATTCATGCCTTGCCTCTGGTCCATCCCTGCTCCGTTGAAATCTAGGCATGAGCTCGCTTCTCTTCTTTAGTTTAGGTATTTTGATGCTTAGGTCTATTTGTGTTAGTTTATGTTTTGCATAATCCATTATTTGTTTTTGTGTTTTTTTGTCAAAAACTAAAAATTTTGGTATAAGCAATTTAATATTTTACCAAAAAATATATGTTTGGCTGCACTATATATTGTTGACATCATACATTTTAAGTTATATTATTTTCGTAATGTAAAGAGTAATGGCCCAGCAGAATCTATTGGTTTGGTGTGGAAACAATTCATGACGTTAATCGGAAAGATTACATTATTGGAGGATACATGGGAACAATCGGAAAGATTACATTATTAAAATATACAATCAAGATACTCCAGTATTTTTATTAAATCACAAACCATATTTGTAGAGTTCCAAGGGGAAAAGTTGGATTCTCTTTGATTTTCCAATTCTAGGTGCCTTTGCCTACAAGGCTACAACTCTACAATATCTACTCTAACATACAGATCTATTAATTTGTGTTATATTCGAACGAGATCATTTCTATTTGAAAACTCTAAAAAACATTTGTACTACTATTAATTATAAGTTTATATTATATGTTTTAGACTATTTCCAACCCACTTCTACTTTTATCTCTTTATTTTTCTCTAAAATATATAATCATTATTATAAAATGGATTTTTTGAATATTTATAAATGTGAATTTACTTTAATGTATGCTTGTATAATATAAATTTTCTAATAACAAAAAGAAATATAGAAAATGTTATTTTCACTCCTAAATATATAAAAAGTAGTATATTTTTATTTTATTCTAAAATAGAAGAATTTTATTATAGGTAGGATGAAGTAAAACTACTTCTATAATAAGAAAATTATTTTAGAAGAAAATATAGAGATATACATCAGAGATGTTTTTTTCTTAATTATCATGTACTACTTTTCTTTATTTATGGCGTTGGTTATTATGTAGTTACGTATTCCATTTCGTACTAGTGCCATATAATATTTCAATCTGTTCTCTAAACACATTATGTCCGTGTGTCGGCTTAACACGGTAGCGGGAATATTGGCGGCCTGTTGGCGCTCTTGATTATTTAAATTGTAAATTACTAATTAGTCGTATTTATAATCTTATTGTAGTTAACTTGTTAAAATATCATAATAACAGCAACAGCAAGAGAAGTGCTAACTTCTGACCCTCACGTAACTTCCCTAATGTACACCAATTAAGTGTCTTTCCCTCCATCTATTATGATCTTCTAGGAAAGTGGTTTAATTATTTGTCTCATATTCATCACGAACTATTAAAACGTGATTAGCTCGACGATTAAGGTGGAAAAGTAGCCTAGGTCTTCGTCTAATGTCTATTCACTTTTTTCATGCAATAATTTCCGTCCAATTTTTCCGATGCTAATATTACTAAAAAGCCCTGTTCGGAATCGCGCTAGGCGCTATCCGTGCGGCAACCCGAAGCCTAGCGAGTTACTTAAAAATCGGGATAAACTCGGGGAGTACGCGGGGAGTAATTTTTAGTAAATTTAAATCTAGAACATTCAAATGATTCACCAAATACAAGTTAGATCATTTATTATAATTGCTGTTTCTTATTTTACATCTAATACAAACACACAAAAACTAATTTACTCACAAAAATCACAAAAATACATGCTTTTAATCATGAGAAAGAACAAACAATAGCTAGGCTTGTATCTTCTAATCATATTCTTCTTTAGTGATCTGCAAAATATATAATCACTCTGGATTACTATCCATTCTATCATAACCTGAAACATCAACATATCAATTTATACTCTCTTCTAGATATGATGGTAAAGCATAATTGTTTGATTTAAAAAGAGAAGAATATAACGTTCTCAAATCGTTTGAACAAGAAAGGTGTATAAACTACATATTATTATTATAAACTTTAGGTATCAGATTTTAAGAGGCAAAAATATTTTTATTTGCATTCTCCGCAATAGACACCTAAATATACTCAGCAAATGACACCTATAAATATATTCAGAAAACAAGATCTACAAATACAGCACTTCGACACTTAAAGAAAACTTTGTATAATTCAACACATTTTTCTCTAAACAAATTCGCTAAACACCTAAACTAATACCAACCTTCACTAATTAACTAAGAAAGTCTCTACGCATATAAGAAGCTTCGCTAACAACCTCATGAAGCTTCGCAAACAACCTAAAGAAGCTTGGAACCATTTATTTGCTCTTGATTACTTTCGATTGATAAAAAAAATCACAGAACAGAGTTTATAGGTTATGACAGATACCAATTGTGTTCTGTTGGAAGAGAAAGACACTTTTTTCAAATAACTCTGCGAGAGAATGGGCCACAAAAGTTGGGCCAACTTGGGAGATCACGTAGAATTACGTTTTTAGGAATTCACGTTTAGACGTAACTCGGGCGCGTTATGTAATTCTACGTTCTACTCGGCATAAAATCGCACTGCCGTAGAATGCCACCGGATTGGCCTTATACGGCACGGTCACCTCACGTATCACGTAAACGCGGCCGATTACGCGGCTAGGCGGCCGCGTTTTAGAACAGGGCTAAAAAGTAAAACCTAGAATAGATATATACACACACATATATATTTGTTTTTTAAGTTTTGCTATCACCAATTCAAAAGGTTTATGTAATAATGAGATTGTTTGACTGATTTCTGATGATAATATTGACCGGTTCGGATGATGTAAATTACCAACAAAGTTGGTTTAATTCTAAGTTTTTGACCGTTATAAATAAGTAGAATAAATTAGTTGTAAGACGCTAAAGATCCAGTACACATCACATTGCATTAATCTTAAAAGATTAATTAGAGACGAAATATTTAAACAGTTAGAGATCTTGCCGATCTGTTTCTCAGCGTGGTTAAGAGTAGGTACCGTACGGGCATTCGGGGTTTCAATAGGGCGGTTTTGTCCGGTCAGATTTTGAGTTTTCGGATTTATCAAAATCAACCCTATTCGGATTATATGAAAATTAGGTTCGGGACCAGTTCAAGTTTTATCGGGTTCAGATGGGAACTAATAAATCTTTAAAGAACCGGTACAACCCGATGTACTTTCGAGTTTGGATCCCAATCAGTAATTCGATTTTAAAATAACTGATGCATGCCTATTTTGTAACCAAAACATAAGTAAAATTGGTTCTTCGATTTTAAAATACTTGTTTTGTATCTATTTTATAATAAAAACATAAGTAAAATCGATTCAAAAATAAGATAGAAATATCAACCATGATCATTCAAAATCAAACGAAAGGTAAACATATTTATTGATAGAAATAAAACCAAATAAATGAAAACCTTAAATGGAAATCAAGTTCTCATGAACTGAAAAACATTGTTCAATGAAAACAAAACCAAAAATCTAAAAACTTCAAGTTTCAAATGCTATAATTCAATCATCAACCTTCATATAATAGGTAACTATTTTTGATATTTAATATATCTTAGTGTATTTTGGATGCAAATTAGGAATTGAAGTCATGTTTGGTACAAGATCTTCTTGGGGTTTTGAATGTTTCGAGTTCTATCGGATATTCATTTAGATTCGGGTTTGGTTCGGATAATAATCATAATTCAAAATACCACAAAAAAATCTTTTAATTCGGATTTGGATCGGTTCAAATTCATATTTATTAGGTCGGGTTCAGTTTGGATTTTCGGGTTCCATTTATTTGCCCGACCCTAGTTTAGAGATTTGTGTTATCAGCTATAGGGTTGTTGTTTTTCCTTTTACCTAAATAGATTGTTTTAGTTTTTTTAAGTAGCTGCCAAACAGTGCCTGGTCTGAATTTACCGATTTAGTATAGACCAAATCCAGGGTGCTTAAAATTATATGCCATGTGGTCCACACGATCTCACATGTTGGGATTTACCTTTAACTACCTTTACTAACTTTATTAGTGATTAAAGTTATTTTCTAAACCTTGTTTTCAACATAAAATATACACCAAATCTTAATAGATTTGTTTTTCAAGAAAAGGTATAGTTAAATTTACAGTAAGTACGCCTTCACATTTACAAACATTATTTTGAAGTTTTTCTATTTTGTTGCATATATACAAAAATGATAATAAAATGTCTAAGATACACTTTGCAGAAACCATTTTCAAATCACTAGTCTAAGATACACTAGTATTTTCATACTAGTATTTGTGTTTGGACGTACTAACGCTATTATGAAAATGTAAACATGTAGTCTTCCGAATATTAAAGCATCTCTGATGTATATTTTTTTATATTTCTTTCTAAAATAAAAGTTTATATTATAAAGATGAATTTGCTCCAATGTATACATATTTTAAAATAAAATATAGAGAGATATTACTTTTGATATCTATATTTAAAAGTGGAATAGCATATTTTTCTTTTCTTTTATAAAAACATCTACAAAAGATACTCTATAATTTAATATGAAGTTTTTTTATCTCCAAAAAAAAACTTCAAAACTTTAAATTTGAAGTTTTGTTTAGTGAAACTTCAAATATAGAATGTTACTATTCGTATTTTCAAATTTGAAGTTTCATATTTTTATTGCATTTTTGTTCTTACATTAATATATTATATTTATGATTCTTAAATATTTTTTAATTTTTTTTTTCAATCCTTTCAAATTTTATAACTCGTAAATATTTCAAAATTGATTTTATAATTTTAATTTTTACAAATAAATTTAATAAAACTCTAAAATAAGTTCTTTTTGAAAACTAGATTTAGAAAAAACAATATTAGAAAAGAAACTTAAAAAATGCACTAATTGATCATATATGGAAGTATTACGAATTTGTTTTATAGAATAATGTAGTATTTTACTTGTAATTTAATATTTAATTATGTTTTCTATGTAAAATTATATATTTACTGTATCATTTTGTTAATTAATATTTCTAAAATATTTTTTTTGTATGTGATATTTATTTATAAAGTTTTATGAATTTAAATTAAGTATCATAAATATAAAGACCATAATATAAAATATAAATTCTTTTGAAGTTTTGCTTTTGGAGAATACTAGTTTAAAATTTCAAATATGAAGCTTTGCAAATTTTAAAATAGAGTATCTTTTTGGAGATGCTCTAAATAGAGAAACTCTATTCTATAGATATACATTGGAGCAAATCCATCTATATAATAAAAAATTCTATTTTATGGGAATATAGAGATGAAAATAAGGGTGGGTTGGAGATAGTTTTATTGCGGATGAAAAGATTTTTCTTTTACATTTGTGTGCTTTTCAGATTTCATTTCTAACAATTTCTTACTGGTAGTGCTTTTTGTAATAATCATCAAGGTTGTTTGATTTCTTTTAGTGAAAATAATGCTCTTTTGAAAAAGAAAAAAAGACTTAACATGTATCAGTTTTCTTTAAATCACATATTAAAAAATATTTCTTTCATAGATGTAAAGAAATTTTGAAAACATATATGGTCTAATCACAATCTATAATATTATAGTTTTTATTTGTTTCACCAAATTTACTTTGGAGTCAACTATTTCCAATATCAGTATACCTCTATATACATTAAATAGATTTTTTATCTCATGCCATGCTCGATTTTAAGAGATTTTTTTCATATAAAAATTCTTTTTCTCAGTATTATTTATCAAAAATAATAATATATAAGTTAATATAATAAATCGCATCATTAAAACAAATTCTTGGGAAATAGTGTAACTGGTTAAAAATATGGTATGACAAGTACAATTACAAGAGAAATCATCATATATAACATTGTCACCGTCGATTTTAAGAAATTAAGAGGGTCAAAAATTAACACATCAACTCTCTATACCAATTAAAATGCCATGTAATATTAATGAGAAAAGAAATATTTTTTTTTCTTTTTAGAAAAAAGAAAACAGGTGAAACAAAAATAAAAACATCGGCTCTTTCTTTTTCTTCTTAACTTCCAGAGAAGATATGAAGGCTTCGTTTGTCAAGCTTTTGAGTCTCCAACTCTGTGCTTTCAAATATAATTTTATACTCTAAATCAAAATTCTATATCCTAAGCCCAAAATATAAACTCTAAACTCAAACTCAATACGTCTAAATAGGATTTGGTTTAAGATTTACGATTTGGGTTTAGAATCTACGATTTGGTTCTGGGGTTTAGAAACCCATATCATCATCTTCCTCGTCTTTAACGGTTCTGCTTTTACAGACACAAACTTCTCTTTCTATCTTATAAAAGAACATGGTTTGATATGATTTCGAGAAGGTAAAGTCAAAATTGGATTTAAAAGTATAGAATTGGATGTTCAAACTTGACAAACAAAGCTTCATATCTTCTTTGCGGGGATAAAGAAGAAGGAGATGTTATCTTTCATTGTTAAGAGAGAAGTCTTTTATTTTTTTCACTTGTTTTCTTTTTTTTTCTTAAAAAAAATATTTCTTTTTTCATTAATCCTATATGAAACTTTTGTTGGTGTAGAATATTGAGGTGAATTAGAAAGTTCACCGTAAGAGGTGAACCGTCCTTAAATGATTATCATCGTATTTGATGAAACCCTACTCGTCTTAGTCGTGCCGGAGTCCAGATATATATAAAATTGTCACACATGCCATGTGACCATTTTTAGACGATGATGTGGACGTTCTTAATATTGATTTAGAAATTATTGGTTAATTTCCCAATTGATATCAAACAAGTTATATGATATGGGTCACTTTCATAAAGAAAAGTCTTAACGATTTTCTGTTATTCTTCAGCACTAACAAATTAAAAGGATACACACCTATATGCATACGCAGTGACTAGTGGGTATATATGTATCAATTATTATATTAATCATTCTAAATCTTTAGTTTTGACATGTCCACGAGCAATTCACTTGCAATGTCTTTGTTTATATGTGTATATATTACAGAATGTGACAATGGAGTGTGTATATACATGTATATCCATTTTTACATAAAACGTGTATACATGTATCTAATCTATTATTTTAGGCATCGTTCATGAGAAACATAAATAATTCGTCATGGTGAACTATATAATTTTAATAAAGTACCAATTTTATTACACTTTCTGCTGCACTTTTTATGGTACCCAACTTTCTTTAACAAACTCGTGGGGCTTGCTTCCTGTATATTCTAGTTTAATCGCTTCCCTCCACAATTGCATTTCCAATAGATATGTTTTGAAGTTATTTTCCATTTCACGAATATAATTATTATTAACTTTTGCTTAAATTTGGTGCAGGTATTTCTATATTAGTTGACAAAATATCATTACTGGATAATTATAGATTTGATTGGTAATATATTGTGATGATGGTAAGAAGTTTAGTATTTCCTCCGTTTCAGAAATATCAATATTATAGAAAAGAAAATTGTTTCAAAAAGATATTTTTTTATTTTTTAATATATTATTTAATGAGAAATTATAAATTTCAAAAAAAAAGGTTAATGGTGTTTATTGAATTTCTATTAGCTAAATTTATTGAGAAATTATTATTCACAAAAATCAATGTATATACAATCAAATTTTAATGTGTTTTCTTAATATATATGAAAAATCTAAAATATGTATATTTTAAAATGGAGGGAGTATCTTCTACGAAATCAGTCACTAAAATTATATATGAAAATTGTACAAAACGATGGTACACGAACAAACGAAATAGTGTTCAGAAACCAAATTATTTACACTCAAACTTCCAAAAAGAGTGTTATGTATCACCTAGATTCCACTCTTAACCTAATGCATAAATTTCCTGATACACACAATTTTAATGCCACCTATCAGAAACTATATTAAAATAACATTTTAGTAGAAGCTAACAAAACGTGGAGGCTAATAATATATTTGTTCAAGTATTTCTGCTGGAGAATGTTTATGAGAACATGTTTATGGGAACATAGGTGTGTTTATATAGCTAATATGAAAAGATATGGTAATTGAACTTCGGAGTAGGATTTGAGATTTAAGAGATTAAAAATACTTCAATTTGATCTTATTTTTAAAAATCAGCAATTTTGTAACGATAGTTTAAAAAAAAGCTGAATATCAAAAAAAAAGTTTTGTCCGACAGTGCTCAAAATCAGTCTTGCTGAAGTTACATTGTTCCATAAAATCATCTAAACTATTAAAACTGAAGTACATTTAGTATTTCACCCTAATTTTTCCATAATAATTACCAACCTATGCCACTCTTCAAAATTCTATAGTTTTATATTTTGTTTTCCCATTAATTTTGCAAACCAAAAAATCATTTCTCACGTTTGTTGCACCAATCCGTTCGGTACAGATTCGAATTATTTATTATGAACCATCACTTCCCTTATATAATTTTTTTTTTTGACTGAACTTCCCTTATATAATTAAATACCAATACTGAAACTAAACCAAATAAATCATTATTCTATTTACTAAACCAATCTGTCCGGTACAGAAACTAAATACTTATGTGATCACATGTCTTATATTATTCAAAAATAATTTGCATGTAAACATAAAGAAACGTAAGCCAATAATCTTATAAATTTATAACCAAATGATTGATCATAAACCAAATATCATGTACACCTTTAACCAAATGATTGATCATAATAAAGCTGTCTGTTGTTTCTTCCTACCAAAAAAAAGTTTGTTTGCCGATTTTATGATATACCTAAATTGTTATGATCAACAATTTTTCGATCTAATCATGGTATTGTTTATTGGTTTTGTGGTTTACCGATTTTATGATATACCTAATTTCTTATTTTGACAATTTTCGATTTAATCATGATATGGTTTATCGGTTTTGTGGTTTACTGATTTACACTTTTATTTAAATTCTGACTTATGGATTTAATTATTTTCTTTTCTTACTACAATATCGTGATTCCTAAATATGATTCCTAATTCTACTCAAACAACATTAACTGCAGGAAATCTTAACACAATATTCCAAAGAATTGGAAACAAAATAACAACCAAAGATTTTTTCCTATTTCTACGATGTCAATATAATCAGAACAGATATTTATTAATTAACACAATCAGCATATTATTTCATTTAAACTTGCAAAAATCATATATATTCCTTATATGTTGTGTGTATATTCGAATTTTTATTATCTATATTATTAAAATTGAAGTACAAATTAAGTGTGTTTGAAAACATGTATAGTAATTTTAAAAAGAGGTTTGTTTGGAAACATGGACAACCGTTTAAAAAAGAAATATGTTTATTTGAAAACTTAAATAGCAGTCTTAAAAAGAAATAATGTTATTTGGAAACATAGATAACATATTTTTTAAGAAAATAATGGATTTATGTTATTAAAAAAAAGAAATCTATTATATTATGAGAAACAATCTATTTGGATCAACTTTGAAATATACGAAAATGAGCTAATCTAATTATCTAAAAAATATCATTTGTCTAAAATAATCATAAACAAAATTTAAAAATTATATATATATATTTCAAATCAAAATAATAATTTAACGTTTATTTATATCAAAAACTGATTCAAAATATACATATTTAAAAAAAAATATTTTTACTAAAATATTTTATAATAACCATTATTAAAAATGTTTTCAATATATTTAAGAAAAATACAATACATAGTCAAATTTCATATACCGGCTTAAATTATGATTTTTATATTTCACATTAAATTTTAAAAATATAATATATGTGATTATTTATGTGATAGTTTGTATAAAATACTATTAATTATATGTTTGTTCTGTTTTTAAAGGAAAAAAATAGATTGTGAATTAGAGGTGGACTTTCGGATACCCATTCGTATTTGGTTCGGGTCTGTTTGGGTTTCGAGTTTCCTGAGGTCAAAGATTTCAGTCATATTCGGATATTTCTAAATTTGATTCGGATTCTATTCAGATCTTTGCTGGTTCGTTCGGGTTCGGATAACCCATTTAAATTATTTTTAAAGTTCATTATATACTTTAAATTTTTCAAAATAATATATTACATGTAAATTTTAATAACATATATCAGAATACCTAAACTCAATATATAAATTGGTTTGATTTAAATATTTGGATAGAGAATCAATAATTATTTTAAGTATTTTTGGTGTTTTGAGTATACTTTAACTATTTTAAGTATTTACATTTGACTACTTATATATATATTAAATTATTTAAACCAACTTAAAAGTACCATATATATTATGGATGTTTTTTATATACATTAAATCTAAAAAATAATATATATAAGTATATAATTTTTTTTTCAAATACATTCGCGTATTTAAAATACTTCTGTTCGGATTGGATTCTGTTTTAGTTATCTAAAATACCAAAATTTTGAATAATTTGGATATTTAATCATTTTTGGTTCAGGTTGGTCCTTCTTTTTGGATTGGGATCGGTTTGATTTTTGGATTCGAGTTTTTGCCAAATTCTAATATTGACATGAAAAACAAATAAAACACACATTTTATAAAAAATACACCCGCACGGGCGTGCGGGTCAAAATCTAGTCATAATTTAAAGTTTAAGATTCGATGCGACAATAGTGAAAACAAAATTGTGTATTTATTTATACATATTACTAGTGAATACTAAAATCAAGAAAACTGTGTGTATGGAATTCAAATTCTAATCTAATTTCAGTCAAAAGATAAGATTTGATATTTTTATTTTTTGGATCTAAATATTTAGATCTATATATTCATATGCCTGATCAATTGAAATCTCTCTCATGTATATTTTTTGAAAATATATAAATAATATTTATTACCTGACCGAAATAATCTCAACCAATGATAAAAAGTTGCATAATGGTAATGGTGAGAAAATGTAAAATATTACTTCAAGAAACGAACTATTTGCAAGATCTGCTATTCTATTCACGGATATTTTTTTTTGGTTTGGTAGCATGTGTCTTCTTAAAGATCAATCAATAATATTTCAGGGATTTATTTCCATTTTGTCCTTAACAATGAACCAAACAAATTAGGGCAAATTATTTACTAGGTTCCAATTTATGCTTGGACCCGAAACCCGTCGCCTCAGAGAGGAATGGACCCGCAGTTCCTTAATGTTGCCGCGCGTCTTCCTCACATCCTATGCTTTAATTACTTGCACAGTTTTAGTTAATCTCTTCGGGGGTGTATTGAATCTGAAATTTAAAGTGATTTAGTTTTTAATGAGTTTTTAGATGATTGTAGAAGAATTAGAGAATTTAGTGTGACTTTTGTTAAAACACTCTAGAATCTCATCTAAAACAGTGTGATTTGTATTTTTATTTTTATAACAAAAGAAATCCCCTCAAACACTCTAGAAACACTTAAAACACTCTAAAATCTCTAACTTAAATTTTGTTCAATAACGGTGGATTTCAGAGTGTTTTATAAAATGTCAAGTTCAATAACACTGGATTTTAAAGTGTTTTTTGAAATCCACGTTTGAATAACAGTGGATTTGTCATTTTAATACAAATCACTTCAAACTCTTAGGGGGTTATTGGTTTAAGAATTTTTAAGGAATTATAAAATTTTAAGAATCCATGGTTATTGGTTTATGGATTTTAAAAATCTTTCCAAAATCCATTGTTATTGGTTTAAAGACTTTTCAAATCTTTTGTTATTCAAAAAGTTTAGTTTTTTATTGATTTTGTTATTCTATTAAATTCTATGGTTATTGGGAGTTAAATTCTTTATATATTTACTCATAACCTAGACTTTGAAAATACCATGTCTACTCATAATATTTCTGAAATTTGTGTACTAATAAAAACATTTCCATACAGTATGATATATTTTTCTTGTTTGACATGTGATATCCAAAAGATTTCTTTGTCGATTAGTTTCATATTTGGTGTATTCTAACATAATCTTTCGTTTGTAATAGTGATGTCTCAAAAAAAATGTCAATGAAAACAAGACTGTTAAAAATCTACCATGTAGTATGAAGATAAAAAAAATGACTATTTTTATAACAAATCAAAGAACAAAGAATCAAAACCATAAAATGCATTTGTCTATGTGAACACACCAAACGATAATCTAATAGTGCCTCACCGAAATTCATTGTTGAAAATTTCTACAATATTTTTGTATATTACCTTAAAAGGATTTTTTTTTAAAAACTACATTGTGCAAATTATTAATAATCAATAACAATCTATAGAAATCAATACAAAATATTTGATAGAAATTTAGAAAACATTTGTGAAATCTCCTAAACTTTTAAAAATCTGTCAACTTCTAAAATCATTAAATTCTTTCTAAATTCTAGTTCCAATAACCTCCAGTTGAATACACCCCCTTCATGTTTCTACGATCCTATCTTTAATATTCTCATTAAAGGATCCACTTAGGAGAAGTAAAGCCTTTCATTAGTTCATATACATCATCCATTATAGAATATATTAGTACCATTTTAAAACCAAAATAAGCGGATTAAATCGTATGATAAGCTTTAAAAAAAGATTCGAAGGGAGAAGTAATCGGCTGATGTGGGAAAGATCCGTAAAATAAATGGACCCATCAGATACAGTACGTCCAAGACAGAAGTCATTCGATGTAGTTTTTTAGTTAGTGCAAGTTCAGGATATAGTTAATGCAGTGACCAAAAACACTTTGCTAATAGCCTGGGAATATATAAGCAACGCAACAGTTGCTGTCTCTACGAACCAGCGAGGAAGGGAATATCTACTGGGATTTAATGGAAACAAGAGTCCAGAGGTCATTTCTGTTTTGTCTCTTTGTCTTAGATGACACAATTACGACTCTGGCCCTCTTCCACCAAACAATCAAACAATTTTTTTTTTGGTCTAAATGGTAAACAAACAAATAACTTTTTCTTGGTGTAACAATCAAACAATTATCTCAAATATTTCAATCAGTTTATGAAAAGATGTTAGTTTATGATTAGTATAGATATAAATTTAAAACTGAAATTTAGGGAAACTGATCTATAACCTTAAAAATGTTTACATTTAAAGAAAAAAAATCATAAAATACTAGAATCGAAATAATATAGTAGTTAAAAACGTGTTTTTAGGGTAGCCAAGGAGAGAAGCATATGCAATATACGCCCAACTGAATCATATGCGTTATGGAAATTTATGTTTTCCCATTTTTCTAAGGCTTTATGGAACAATTTGGTCGTGCATGAAAATTAAGCTACCTCCCCTCTATTCCCCATTCATTTAAGTTGACAATATCAAAGCCTTTGCCAAAAGCACATTAAAGCCTACACTTTGTAACAGGGGTGGTTCGTTTTTTTTTTCTAGTTCACTTCAGAAATTCAAGCTAACACGCATTGAACACTATGAAAACATCGACTGTATAGTTATTAGTATCAAACACGTTATTCAAATTGGGAATAAGAATTTAGATACAAGTGTCTTGTCGAAAATAACAATAATTAAAGTAAACTGAAGAACAAAAATCCGGTCTCAGACTCAGTGATCAACCCCCCAATATTTGAGAGAAGTTGTACGTCAACACCACACACAATATGTAGGAGGTAGCTCGGAATCAAACAAAAATTGGGTAAGTGACATCTCACATTTACAGTAATAGAATCAACCAGACCCGAACCTAACATCCAAACAATTTTTCTTGGATCCAAAACCAAATCATGGAACCTAACATCATAATATGAAGCCACACAAAGCCAACGACATCTAGTATATATAGGTTGGGTCCCTTCCACCCTCTGGATCGTCTTTAATGATAATTAGGTATGTCTATAGTAGGTATATTAATTAGAATACGAGTATCGAATGACTAGAAACAGTAAACTGACTATAATACGTATACTTATGGTTTGTGTAACTGTTTCTATGATGTTATTTTCGGAATTCATATCTATAATCTTCAAAATTAACCTATATGAATCAATTGTTAACAAACCCATTAACGAAACATTATTCTCTATGTAAAACAACCCGAAAGGAAGCTACTGCTTAGGCCTGGGCATTTTATCCGGACCCGAAGATCCGACCCGAAACCGACCCGAAAAAACCCGGTCCGGGTAGGAACCGACCCGATCAAATTACCCTATCGGGTCTTGTTGTAGAGGACCCGCGGGTTTTGAACCCGACCCGACCCAAACCCGAAACCCGGCGGGTACCCGAGTTAATAATATAAATTAAATAAAATGAATTAATAGGGAGTCGAAGACGGGTTATTTGTCTACATAGCAAAGGGGTCAGCCCCTAGGAGACAACCAACTATTGTTCTATCTCGCATAGTTTAGTATATATACACATTTTAATATAATAAAAACACTAATTTTAAATAAAATGTCAAATATTTTCGGATATATTAATATTTTCAGATTTTTTTTTGTATTTTTAGGTATTTTTTAGGTTGAACCCGAACCGAACCCGACCCGAACCCGACCCAGAACCGAACCAATAAATTCTAGTTACCCGAATGGGTCCAATTATATAAGACCCGATCCGACCCAAACCCGGTACAACCCGAACCGACCCGGAACCGAAAATTTGAAATTACCCTATTGGGTCCTAAACTCCTAGACCCGAAAGACCCGGACCCGAAAGGACCCGGCCCGAACCCGACCCGACGACCCGAATGCCCAGGCCTACTACTGCTGCTGCATCTTGAGGCACGTGCCAGCGTCTACACGTGTCTTATCCTCGTACGTCATCAAGGTCTCTTTGCTCTCATTTCACGCGGCGTTGAAAAGTAACAATCAAGTAAAAAGTCTTGACATAATAAATAACCACTGTTAAAAAGGAGCTTTTTACTGTTACAGTTCTTTTTTTCTAACACCTCCCCCACGCATAAATACCCCCACACCAACTCTCTCAACTTCAAAATCTTCCTCTTCTTTCTCATTCATAAACACTTCTTCCAGACTCTTACTTCTCTACACATTTCTTGATCTTTTACTTTTATTTCCGACCATGTTACTAGAATCAGACGGCGATATGAGCTTAGATACAACAAACTCGCCGATTAGCAGCGGAACAGAGAGCTGCAGCAGCTTCAGCCGGTTATCTTTCGACGCGCCGCCGTCAACCACCGCGACGATCCCCGAGGAAGAGAGTCCCCTCTCTCTCAAACCCCACAGATCCTCCGACTTCGCTTACTCAGAGATCCGACGGCGGCGGAAAAACGGCCTAACGTTCCGAGATTTCCACCTCATGCGCCGCATCGGCGCAGGAGATATCGGAACCGTATACCTATGCCGCCTCGCCGGAGACCAAAAAGAGAGCCGGAGCTCGTATTTCGCGATGAAAGTCGTGGACAAAGAGGCTCTCGCGATGAGGAATAAGATGCACAGAGCAGAGATGGAGAAAAAGATCTTGAAGATGCTCGACCATCCCTTTCTGCCGACTCTTTACGCCGAGTTTGAAGCTTCGCATTTCTCCTGCATCGTCATGGAGTATTGCTCCGGCGGAGACTTGCATTCTCTCCGTCATAAACAGCCTCACAACAGATTCTCCCTCTCTTCCGCAAGGTAAAATAAATTAAATTCAAAATTTAAAATTATATAAAATTCAGACAAAGTGTACGAACCTGCATGCATTGACTCTGTACATCTTTTGTTATGTTCTTCTGTAATAACAGACCTGTTCTAATCATGTCGGCTTTTTCCAGTTCTTTGAATATGTCATGAAGTGTCTTTTTCAACCAATCACATTTAAGAATAATTTATGATTCTTTTTTTTTCTGTTACATGTTTATAGAATTAATTTTTTTTTTGTTTGTAACTGTAACAGATTTTACGCGGCTGAAGTTCTAGTGGCGTTAGAATATCTACACATGTTGGGTATCATCTACAGAGATCTCAAGCCTGAAAATATCTTAGTTAGATCCGACGGTCACATCATGCTCTCTGACTTTGACCTCTCCTTATGCTCCGACTCAATCGCCGCCGTCGAATCCTCCTCATCCACGCCGGAGAATCAACCCCGTTCTTCCCCGCGTCGGCTCACTCGTCTCGCTAGGCTTTTCAACCGCGTCTTGCGGTCCAAAAAGGTTCAGACGCTTGAACCGAACCGTCTCTTTGTGGCTGAACCGGTCACCGCCCGGTCCGGTTCCTTTGTTGGAACTCACGAGTACGTTGCACCTGAAGTTGCCTCCGGTGGGTCCCACGGAAACGCCGTCGACTGGTGGGCCTTCGGAGTATTCCTCTACGAGATCATATACGGCCGGACTCCGTTCGCCGCTCCGACTAATGACGTCATCCTACGTAACATAGTGAAAAGACCGTTGAGTTTTCCGACGGATTCTCCGGCGACGATGTTCGAGCTTCACGCTCGGAGTTTGATCTCCGGGTTGCTCAACAAGGATCCGAGTAAAAGACTCGGGTCACGGCGAGGCGCGGCGGAGGTGAAAGTGCATCCGTTTTTCAAGGGTCTAAACTTTGCGCTCATCCGTACAATGACTCCGCCGGAGATTCCCTCCGACGTCAGAAGACCGAAGAAGTCGGCGACGTTTGGCGGTAGAGGTAGCAAACCAGCGGCGTTCGATTTCTTTTGAAAACCAACGTTAGAGATTTAGTTAGCATCACCGATCACGTGTTAGTCGGTTTAAGTCGGTGCCAGGTTTTTAGCGACTGCCTTGTGACGATAGCTGTTTTAGCTGTACATATTCCCTTAATGATGTCCTTAATTTGTTTTTTTTAAATCGTTTATCTGAGTTTTAATATTTAAATCAGGTGAGTTCTCACGCGATTTGTATAATAAACTGATAAATACTAATCATATATTGGGAACATCTCAGCTAGCATTATGGATTATAAACAATGACAGTTTCTTGGTATGGCCCTATATAATTGACCAATTAGTCAATATATCGTACCGGTATATGATTAAACGTTACACCGAAATATTATCTCTGTAACACTAATTAAAAATGCTAAATGGAAAATTCGAGTTACTTTATATTTTAACTCGTCACGCCTAGACTTTTGTAGTTGGACGGGTATTAAAAAATTGGAAGGAAAAATTTTCTTTTGACAATTGTTACACATGAAGTCATACTTTGTTATTTGATATAATGGGTCTTTTGAATGTCAAGAAAGGAAGGAAATACGTTATCTATAAGGGTAGTAAAGTGCTTTACGCAGACCGGTTGCATGATCACTTCTGCTTGTCAATTTTCAAACTAAGATAACAAATAAACTATTAGAAGGTGAGACGAATTGTTCTCTCTTGATTTAAAAAATGAAACGAGGTCCTTCTACTAGGGTGGTTTCATTTTGTTCAATGCCATAATCGATTTCATCACATACATTCTTCAATTGACCGCGTGTATATCAAAGATTTTAAATGTATCAGATTCTAAAATTTATATTTAAAAACCTGTAAATGTATATGTATACATAACTTAAGCAAGTAGGCGGATAATTCAGCTAAAATTGTTGGGCATGTTTGAAGCATGTTCCTAGCTTCATCCATTGCATAATGTTGCATTGCACAATTAAAAGAGTGAAGAGTTGGATAGATGTTTTGTCTGTCTTGTAAGTAACAAAAACAACATAGGTACTTGCTCTAGTTATGTAATGTATATAGTACGTCGAAAATTAATGAAGTTAGTATGTTGTACAACCAACCAACCAACATTGCTTGATTAATCTACCTCTCTTATTAAATGTATATATGTACGTATGAATTATGTATTCACATTAATTTAGACAAAGGTGTTATGTATACACATGGTTTTCATATAAATCATGATTTGAAATTTTATATACTAGTCAGGTAATTATAATTGCAAACAAATACTTGTTAATTAATTATAAATATTATTTTTGTTATTTTCTAATTTTTTCTTTGCAACCTAAAATATTTTGAAGATATTTCTCTTTATATAGTGCTCTATAGTTTAGTACAAGTATCTATCTTATCAAAACATAAACATTATGTTGGACCTAACATTTATTTTGTAAGTTTTTAAATTATATACACCTTTATACTTTATAGTTAAACATAAATTAAGTCACTAATGTTCCTTTCTTTATACTACTATCCATGTTTCCAAACAATATACTTATTTCTTTATACTACTATCAATGTTTCCAAACAATATATATTTTATACTACTATCAATGTTTCAAATAATACAATAATTAATCTTAGTTATTTTATATCTATCATTTTCTCTTTAAAATTTTGTAGAAACGTCATAATTTCATAAATTGTAAAATAGTGAACTTTAAAATTTCGATTATAAGATTACAAATTATGAAACTATTACAATTTAAATCCAATTAGATTACATATCGGCCATCCATCAATTCAATCGGTTAGTCTCGGGTTTTAGTGATTTTTTAATATGAATATTTTAAAAACATAAATTGAATTGTCAGATCTCCGGATTAACCGGTATAATCACAATCGGGTTGAATTTAAAAATACTGATTTAAATGCAAAAATATTTTAAATAAACACTCTTTAAAAATAACCAAAATATTTATTAAATTATTAGTGAAATTTTTCATCGTAAAATATCCCGCGCTTCAAAAGCGCGAGTCAAAATCTAGTGGAACTGTATAAGGAGAAAAAAGAGTTTAGTACAAGTATGGAACTGTAGGTACAGAAATGAAATGATTTATTTCATAACTATAAACAAGATAATCGCATGTGAGATCGAAGTGGAGAATGTTGCTGTTCAATATTTTCGTGACCTTTTCTCGACTTCATCGCCGACAGAGCTAGATACCCCTCTCCGTTATATTTCTGAGAAGGTTACTCAAGCTGACAATAGGTTACTGTTAGAAGTACCGTCAGAACAAGAGATCAGACGAGCCCTATTTGATATAAACCCTGATAAAGCTCCTGGACCAGATGGTATGACTAGCAAGCTTTTCCAGAGATTTTGGTAGGAGATGCGCCAGGATATCATTAGACTCGTGCGTGATTTTTTCACGACGGGTAGTTTTGACCCGTTGTTGAACCAGACAAATATTTGCCTCATCCCCAAGAAGAAGAAGCCGAGGGACATGACGGAATTCAGACCCATTAGCCTGTGCAATGTTAGCTACAAGATTATATCGAAGCTTATATGCAAGAGACTTAAGAGGGTTATCCCGAGGTTGATCTCGGAGACACAATCTGCTTTTGTGGAAAAACGCTTGATTACTGACAATATCTTGATAGCACAAGAAAACTTCCACGCGCTGAGGACGAACCAAAGATGTAGGGAAAACTTTATGGCTATTAAAACAGACATGAGTAAAGCATATGATAGGGTGGAGTGGAATTTTCTCGCTGCACTGATGATAAAGATGGGGTTTGATGAAAGACTGGTTGACCTCATTATGTGCTGTGTCACGTCGGTCTCATATCAAGTCCTTATCAATGGACAACCAAGTGGAAGAATTCAACCGAGGAGAGGGCTGAGACAAGGAGACCCGCTGTCCCCGTTCCTCTTTATCCTATGCACCGAGGCGTTGATCTCGCTGCTGAACGGAGCGGAAGCAGAACAAAAGATAGTAGGACTCCGTGTAGCAAGGGCGAGCCCGCGAATTACACATTTACTGTTTGCGGATGATAGTCTTTTCTTCTGCAAGGCAGATGCTAGCCAATGCAAGGAGATCATAGACACCTTAGATACTTATGGAAGAGCATCAGGACAAAGGCTAAATGCATCCAAATCCTCGATGTTTTTCGGGAATAAAGTGCCATTGACATTGAGACAAGATATAAAAGAGGCCCTTGGTTTTTCTACGGAAGGAGGCATGGGAATGTATCTCGGGTTACCTGAACAAATTTGCGGCTCGAAGATGAAAGTTTTTTCTTTTGTACAAGATCGGCTGAATGGAAGAGTTAATAATTGGTCATCTAGACTTCTGTCCAAAGGAGGCAAGGAAGTGCAAATTAAATCAGTGGCCCAAGCTGTCCCAGCTTATGTGATGTCTTGCTATCTACTCCCACAAGGCATTACGGATAAACTAAAGAGCACCACGTCTAACTTCTGGTGGAGTTCAAAACAGAATAGCAGAGGCTTACATTGGATAGCATGGGACAAGATCTGTACCCCGAAAGATTTGGGGGGACTTGGTTTTCGTGATCCCCATGATTTCAACATAGCACTTCTTGCAAAACAATTATGGAGGCTAATACATTATCCAAACTCTCTGTTAGCAAGGGTTCTGAAGGGCCGATACTATAACCATACATCTCCTTTGGAAGAGCGGAAGACATACTCACCATCTTATGGATGGCGTAGTATTATGGCAGCGCGGCCCCTGCTCAAGTTAGGCTTACGGAAGACGATTGGCACTGGTCGTGACACGAGGGTATGGAGTGAGCCATGGATCCCTGACTCCGTACCCAGACCCCCGAGACCGGCGGGCCATATCGTTTATAGACTACCCCAACTCCTGGTTCAGTCCTTTATTAGGTATGAAACCAAGGAGTGGGACATACCGATCTTACGGGAATTCTTTCATCCAGATGATATCCCTCTTATTCTTGGACTGAAACCTTCTAGGTCGTCAGTACCAGATGGATATGTGTGGAACCATACAAAGTCAGGAATATATACAGTTAAGACGGGCTACGAGGTACTCTGCTCGAACAAACTTATGGATGAACGGGTCCTTGAACCAAGCTTCACGAGTCTCCAGAAACATGTTTGGAAGATGAAGGCCCCAAGTAAAATGAAACATTTTCTATGGCAGACTATCTCGGGATGCGTGGCGACGGCGGAGAGCCTTACCTATAGATACCTGGGCAACGATAGGAGCTGTCCTAGATGTGCCGACCCAGTGGAGTCGATTAACCATCTCCTCTTTGAATGCCCTCCAGCGCTACAAGTCTGGGCCTTATCGGACTATCTGTCCCTTCCGGGTTACTTCCCGAGTACTTCGATATACCAAAACATGAATATTCTGTTTTGGAAAAGAAAAGATGTGGACCCGCTGGGACCACAATTCGATACCTTCCCATGGATCTGTTGGTATATTTGGAAGGCAAGGAACGACAAACTCTTTAATGGGAAAATCGTTTCTCCGATGGACACTCTACAACATGCGACTCTAGAAGCAGAGGCGTGGAGAAAAGCGAATGAGAAGGAAGTACTAGAGGAGGATCATGATGAACCTACCTTAGCAGGGGTGGTGACGATACCCCGGTCCTCTGGGACACCCCATATCCCAACCTGCCAAATCGATGCGTCATGGATCGATAATGGTGTGGTAAATGGATTAGGGTGGAGTCTCAAGGACCAAACGGGCCCGGAAATTTTTGGATTACGGGCATGTAACAGAAGCCTATCGGCGCTGCATGCGGAAATGGAAGGTCTGCTCTGGGCAACCTCATGTTTGAGAGACAGGAGAATCCCCTCGATACGTATCGAGATGGACTGCTCGGACCTTGTGGATATGACCACAAACCCGACGGAGTGGCCAAATTTTGCGGCAGAGCTAGAGATCTACCGGAAACTCCAAGAAGATTTCTTGGATGTGAGACTTACTCATATTCCTCGAATCCGAAACGCTCGAGCCGACGCATTAGCGAAGGAAGCAAGGAGAAGAGGCCATATTTTTTCCCACATAGATCAGACCCGATCAGACGGAGACACTCTACGGAGGGTCACCCGACCGACCACCACTTGATCTAGATAGATGGGCAGATGACAAAAAAAAAAAAAAAAAAAAAAAACAAGATAATCGCATCAATATGAAAATGGTGACTAATTGTTACTTGAAAAAAGGACCGCAACGAAAAACGATAAAGCTAAATTATCAATGATTAGACAATTCGATACAAATTGTTTTAGACAATGCATAGATGTTTTGTCTCTCCTAAAATGTGTAAACATGGACCACACACAAGATTACCATCACGTTATGCTGTTGTTAATTATAATTAATTCTAGTCTTAATAATTACCACGGACTTAAAATAACTAGATAATGATGAATTTTACTGATATCAATTTGGAAAAGCAAAATAACATCAACTAAAATGTCAAAGTCTTCTTATGGGGAAAGGTGTTTCTATCGCAGAAACTTGTCTCTATCACCTTCTTCTCACTTACAACATGAGAAGCCCACTAATATGCTAAGCACAATTACCACTCCCTCCACATTAGTAGATTCACAATCTACTCCTACTGACGCACAGATTATGGAGTACTCTCCATTAAACATCACCAACAACGTGGCCCTGGGATCGTCCGGTGTTGGTGCCTTTACCGCATCACCTTTTCACTGTGCATTTGAGAGTCCTTCTCATTTTGCAGTGCTTGGAGATGATGTTGATGAAGTTGAAATTGAACCTTCTTCACAGTTCAGCTTAACAAGAGGTGGCAGAGAATCAAAGGCTCCTATCAAATACCATATGTAATGGAAGACGGTCCGAAGGAAAGGTAAGCGAGGTCGCCGTGGCCGAGGTTCCTCTCACTAGGTTATGTTTTCATACCATTACTGGTCTATCTTCTCTACCCATTCCTTTGTTGCATTGGTTTGGGGAAAAATCGCTCATGAGACTTGTCTCGTGAAAACTTTTTTAAATTGTAAGACCTTCGGTCTTATCTTGTAACCGTTTATATTTTAAATATAAAAACCCTTTTTTCAAAAAAAAAAACTTGCGATTACTTGCCTACGTGGACCCAATAAACTTCTCATTATGCAGCTAATGACAGTATTTAGAAAACTGGATAAATAAATGCCTCCATTTGTTAATTGATACTTTAAAAAATAGAGTAGATATTTTAGAAATTTCCAATACGGATACATACATCAAATAAATACAAAACAAATTAGAAAAATTTCAATTTTACCGCAATCAAGTTTGATACTACCTTTCAAATTTATCATTAATAAATAACTATTTTCACAAATATCTTAAATTTGTAATAAAACAACACTAAGTTAATTTTTAAAAATATTTATAGAATATTTGTAAACACAACTCCTTAATACTAAACTCTAAAAAATAATCGACAAATTTTATATCCAAATGTTAGTATATTTTTTAATTGGTGATACTTTTGAAAATTGATATTTAAATTTGTGGTATTTCTAACAATTTCTCAAACAAATTAAACGGTTATACAATCGTAATACATTACTATAACAACTGTGAAAATTTATGTATTTATGTAAAATATAAATTATAAAAATATCCACTTAATTGTTTTTATAAACAGTAAATCTATATTTTAATTAAGATTGAAACTAACCGTCACAAATTACAAGTTTATAAAAACATACGACAATAAATATAAAATGTTATATTTCGGTTGATTGTAAGATAAAAGTTGATATGTATTTTTTTCAAGATAAAAGTTAACTTGCCAATCGAATCTATCTTACATTAGATTTTTTTTTGTTTTATAGATTTTAATTTGTTGTACCACTTTTATACGTTTGGTGCAAATTTTTTTTTGAAAAAAACAATCTATCATAAATAAAGAGTAGTAATTTAGCTACATACTATGTAACAGCGAATTAGCTATGGATATGCAACATTTTGCAGCAAATTTGGAACTGATAATCTAGTGGCCTATGGTATCGAACTATCACTGAATTTCTGATACTAATGTTTTGGCCCGATAAGTGATAACTTGTATGTTTATTTGTTAATCTCGTTACAACACAAACACAATGGAACAAATTAGGTGATTGGATGTTTTATATGTAGTATGTACAATAAATAACTATATCTTGAATCATCAGACTAAAAATCGCGAACAAAAGTGTTTCATGACATAAGATAGGAATGCATTGAGTATAAAATTATTGTAATTAATAATTGAGATCACATAGAATAACATGCTTTGTTTAGAAATTAATGAATAAAAGAAAGAAGTGTGACAACACATGGGATGTACCCAACAGCACAAGGGACAGCTAACTAGTCTGATTTATGCCACTGTCCCGCTCTTGTCCTCTCTCTGCCCCACCACTCCTTTGGTAATACTGTATTACTTTGGACTTTGAGTTAGTGTTTCATTTAATCACAATGCAGTAGCATGGTAGAATCGCCAACCAAAGTTTGTTAGGACATATTCTCCCCCTGATCCGAAACCACCATTTACTAATACCAACGTCACAGGGTAAGGGCTCAAACTAAGTGCACAACATGACCTGGTCCTGTTCTTCTTAATCACTAGTCTACACATCGGTGGTGACAAAAGTTACTCTTCGTATTCAATACAAGTGGAATGCAGCGCTCTTGATCACCTTACCATGAGAATATATATCTTGATATATATATAGAGAATATAGTTATGGTACATCTCCATTTAAAGAGGGAAAAACTTCTAGTAACTGAAATTTATTGTTCATTTGTTTGTATGCGTGCATGCATGGTGCATCTCTGCTGAATGCCTATGACATGTTCACATCTGCTCTATACGCGTCAAGGCGTTTATTCTCCTCGCAGTTATACGGTATACACAAGCACATGTATGTATATTCACATAACATTCCTATCAATAAAAACATTCACATGACATAACATTAACACATCTATACATATACTCCATTTGTTTAACAAAAGAGGACTAGGCCCCACGTGGCGGTTAAGGCATGTCGGCACTTGTGAGTTTCTGTTCCAGTTACTTGTGGAAGTGAACTATGTCGGAGAAAAGGGTTGACTAGATTTCCAGTTTGCCACTCATTTATTAACGGTCACAAAAGCATCATAGACGGTGCTTTTGAGAGAAACGACGCCGCATAGGCAGTCTCGTTGCACGAATAGTTTTTAAACGTGACGTTAGACGCGTGCGGGTCACTGAAACTTGTGCCAAGTCAGACCTTCGTGGTTATAGTCTTACGTGGTCTACCTCTGCAACAATTCAGAAAAGATGTTTTCTCAAAAAAAAAAAAAAATTCAGAAGAAAAAACGATTTTTTTTCTTTTCATATATAAATAGTCCATAGATAATGTAATGATGAAATTTATTAAGTTTAAAAAATAGGCCTGTGATAGATACCGTAAATGTCAATGATGTGTCTGGTCAGACTAATTTAATACGGTTCAGACCACATTGGCTCATTAGCCTATTGTCATACCTTGGGTCCAAATTCAAATCTTCTTTTTCCTTTTTATTGGTGTTCTTCCTTAGCTCATGCAAATTCAAAATCATATAGGAGTTAGATTAAGAGTACATTATTTAGTTGATGATATCAAGGATTTTGGTAAAGAAATCACACCTTCTAAAGATTTAACCTCATTCTCTTCTTTATTTATGTTTTGTTTTTTCTCTAACTGGCTTTAGCTATACGACTGATGCTTTTAACAAAAAAAGAAGAAGCTATATGACTGTTTCATGTTTTTAAATTAACATTTCTGATACTGGTCCATTGTAGAGCCCACTTAATTCTTCCATCACGAGGAAAAAACAAGACTATCTATCATAAGTCAAAACTAACATTTGTCTGCATTTGAATCTCAATAAGTATTCTTGTTTTTTTACCATTGTTTCTTAGGTTATAAAATAGTTTATTAGATTATTAAATGATCAAATCCCTTTGGACTTGTTATATCAAAAGATCTGAAGATATAATTATAAATTATATTGATAACTACAACTAAATGGAAATTCGGAACTTTGGCATTTCGTAAGAGTTTGTTCAAATTAAGACGCAATTCGAAATATTTAATTAAAACTTAAAAGTACCAAATTCATTTTTTGATAAATTTTCGGTAAAAATGATTATTTTTACTAAAACGGTAAAAAAAATCTTTTTTTTTTGAATTATACAGAGGTATCCTGACCCCATCGAAATGGTCCAGACTAGTCACGTGTTACCACATGTCGGTAAAAAAAAATCAAAACATCTTGTTTTGTTATTATGAGTGTAAACAAAACAATCAAGAAGTTTTCCAACACCTAACCCCAACAGGCTTTGAGCTCGCAATCTCGTAAGATCCATTATCATTGGGCCTTAGACAAGTAAACACATCTATTTTGGTAAAAATGATGCGATAGAATATCGTTTTGGTTATATTTTGGTTCCATCTTTGTTGTTTAAAATGGAAACGACCACTTTGTCCAACATATTATTTCGTGAAAAGTGTTGGACAAAAACAAAAGTTCCTTTAAATGGAATGAAATTGAAGGATTATCATCATGTTATGATGATGCTTTGGTGTAATAGAGAGACTTTTCTTGTTTATCCTCACTTGTTTCTGGTGATGACTCTATGTGTCAGGTCAATAAGTGCCCGCCTAGATCTTTTGACATCTTCATCTTCTGTTTCAGGTAGAGACCCAATTGCCGCTGCTGCTAGACTCGCATGTTCCATAGCTAACTCTCTTGTCCTTTGTATTCCTTTCTTCCCAAGATACTCTAGAACCTGGATTTGTTTTATAACATAAGAGACTTTTGAAAACATAATAGAGATTTCGTTTCTTTTAAAACTTACAGTGTCAACATTTGTTGGATCTTTATCGAGCTGATCAACAACATTGCGTAGCTGAGGAAACTCCTCCATGGCGAAGAGGATTGGAGCTGTTACGATCCCATGGCGAAGAGGATTAATCATGTGTCAGAAGATGTAAGCTACTGTCAAGAGAGTACCTTGTTACCCATTACAAAGAGCCAACACCACGCCTCGTATCCAAGACATCATCGTGAATGAGGCTTGCAACCTACAAAATGACCAAAGCATTACTAACTGAAATAAAAGAAGGATACTGGATCTTGGTTCTAACGAATGTTTATGAGTAATACTATAGTTAGTGACATGTATCATTTCAGTGATTTCAGCAAATACCCCGTTACCTTGTGTGTAATTCTGATGAGATTATATCTGCTGGTTCAGCAGCAGGTACGTGTACATTCAGAGCTGTCGCCATCAACAGCAAAATCTATAAACACAATAAAACAAAACCGGTTGTGACACCAAGGGGGAAATTGATTCAGGAGATGAAGACAAGATATGGAAACATAAAAGAGAGTATGGTCTCTTACAGTTGGACGAAACTGTTTTCCTTACACACCTCTTTTGAAGAGGCAGGCTTTGGAACATGAATATATAGCAGAAGTCAGATACATCAAACTATATGAGTTTTCTCTTGAACATCAAATCCAGCAGCAAATATGCTTCTTCATGACAATAAGTACAAATGAATGACAAAGTTTTTACAAATAAATTTATTTTCCTATTTTACCCAATCTAAACTTTGTAACAATACGGTATTGAAAATGACATTCTTTCTCCGGATTAACATTAAGGAAAAGAAAGATGAAATTTTACCTGAGCTTTGGGATGAGAGTGTATTTTTAATTAAACAAGTCGGCAACAATTCCTTTTTAACATCTTCTCTGTTTTCATTACTTTCAGCTGAAGAAATTAAAATTAGTTAACAATTATCTCCATGATCTCATTTATTACCAACTCTAACGACAAACGCATATAAAAGCAAAGTAAAAATAATAAACAAAAAATGACACAAAAAGGTTGACTAGACTTTGCCGTATTACGACAAATTAAATGAAACTGAACTTAGACTAAACTTTGTCGTTTGATATCTCTGTTGAACCGTTGGATGAAATCTTCGACTCGTCTGTTCACCTCCTCGTTCGACATCTTCGCGAATTCTTCAGATTCTTCTCTTACATTCTCCCACTTCTCCTCCGCCTCCTCATGAGCCTTCTTCTTCTCCTTGTGAACAACCATCCATTTCGAGCTATCGTCTGATTTGCTTCGGCGGTAACTTTTAGGTCTAGGTTTGATCTCTTGATGACGACGTTCTGAACGTGCTTTATCGGATTTGCTTCTCCCGTAGGGTTTAGGGTTCACCTTCTTCCTTGCGTTGCAAGTTTCTCCGTTACTGATGTTGTTCTCAGTCGTTGGCTCTTGTTTTTGGATAAGTTTGCTTCTCGGGGTATTCTCGCTTACGACTTGTAATGTTTTCTCAGGAACTTCATCTTCCTTGTGAAGCAAGTAACGTGGTAGAACTGCTTCTTTTTGTTTCTCACATTTCTTGATTTCTTCCGCCAAACCCATCCCATAGTCCGAGTTTTCCGATCTATCGCTTCTCGTCCTGGCCGCGTATTCTCCGTAGAGGTCGTGGTTCTCTCTCTCAGCGAATGCACCGTAATCCGCCGCTATGAAGAGGACAAGTGTGTTTGAGATGAAGAACAAGATCTTTGTGTTGTTGAAGATCAACAGAGGAGATACGTCCAGGACGTAGAAGATCAAAATGTAGGTGAAGATCGATAAGAGGATCGGGAGAAACGAATAGTATATGTTGTATTGATTCTTAACCTTTGTAGGCTCGAAACTAGGGTTTTCAACAGTGTACGAGGGTGTTTGTGTCATTTTGAGTGAGAGTTCGTGATGAGTTGTGCATTGGAGTTCGAAAGGTGCAGAGTGTAGTGTGTTTGATCTTCAAAGTTCATGTTCGGAGCTCTTTATATATTGTGAATTTGTGATCATGAATCTGAATTATTGAGCTCATCATGAATTTTCTATTCTACCCTGGACACCTACTAAATATTGCTTGTCGATCCTGCCACGATTCGCGACTTTTGTCGTGTTATGGTGATTTAACTTTGAGTTACGTGGAAATAATGCCCAATCATCTTCTGCATGTATTATTCAATAGTTAATCATTTGTTTACTTGAAAATGTACGAATACTTAAGAGATAAGTACAAGATTTTTTTTTGTCGTATTGTGTGCTGATTTAAGCAAATCGGGAAAGCAATTTAGGTCATGGTAAACAGGTTTGGTACTGCATAAACATCGACACGTCTTCATGTGCCAACAACACACTTCCGTAATTTTTGTTCTTATATTTATACATTACAATAAGTACCTTTAGGCCCGTCTCAAGTATCAAATGGACCCTGTGCTACAAAATTTTTGAGATCTATTTTCTAATACACTTTTTTTTAAAAGAAATTAGACCCTAATCTAAGCTAAAAATGTCAAAAAATTGAAATGGACCCTGTGCAAATGCACCTCCAGCACAGGGTCAGAGCCGGGCCTTGAGATTATACAATACAGAAAAGAATGACCCAGGTTTTGACAGCACAACAAAGTAACATAAAACAACGTATATACGATGGCTTTTCTTCCACGTATCTATAAAAAGTGATTTTTTTGGTTGCTTCACCTAATGATCAAAATTTATCTGAGTTTATTCATTTCTTAAATTAGCTGGAGTGAAAGAGACTCTTAGTAAATTTCTTTTTTTGAAAAAAATCTTTCAAGGCAGTCATTTTCCACGCATGAAACAATTGTCGATAAATTACTTTCTTTTTGTCAACAGATATTATTTAGACACTGAAACGGAAAATTTAGACAGCTGTGTAATATTCAATACATATACAAGTAATCTCATCGACTTTGGTAAAAAAAAAATTCTTGTTGGTTAAGCTACAACGTGGCAATAGTGAAGTTCATGTGTGAGTACACACGTTGGCGGCTGATAATTATTTCATTGTACAAGTGTTACATCTTCTAACTTATCTTAACTTGTGGCGATAATTCTTGCACGTTTTTTATTTTTGCCATCTTAAATATTATTAATAAAGTCTAAAAAGGCCCAAAGAAAACATCATACAACCGACCCAATACATCGAACCCATAACCTAGAGACCCTAGCCCATTAGGCCAACTAACATTCCAAGCCCAAGAAAGTAAAATCGTGACCCAACCACCACCGCCCCACATGTCGATCCCAAAACGTCCAGAAAGACGCGTGTCGATGGTTGAAGCATCACCATCTCAGCCGAGGAAGTCACCGCCGGGACCATCGGCCGTCTCTCCATGGGAGGCTATAGTCACCGTCTTTGTCATCAAATGGAAGTCGCCACTGAAACCAAACAAACACTTCCCACCCGAAACCACCGGGAAAACTCACCATGAACACTGAACGCCACTTCCAACGACAGTATCAGAAGTAGAGGAATTCAGTTTCTTCAACACGTACGCCACAGCTTCGGAGAACGTCGATCAAGGAACTCGATATCTCATCCAAGCTTGGCCTCCAACCACACACGATCGAAACCATCATACAGTGCGAGCAAACCAAAGAGACGAAAGCCGGCAACCACCACCGCAGCGGAAAACGGCGCGGCCCCAGAGTCCAAGAACCAACCATCCATCTACCAAAAGATGCGATGCTGGAGACGAAAACCGGCGATAAGCGAAGTAATAGAGTCTTCTCATCTCAGAGCCGAGGAAAACAGAGGAAAAGAGATCCCGACGAACCCATGCTTTCCGATATACGCATGCACCGCAAAAAAAAAAAACAAAGAAGGACTGGACCGATGGTGGCTAAGAGCCAATCCGTCGGCCGGAGATACAAGCAGCGGCGGAGTTTTAGAGATGGAACATAGCACTTTTTCCTTTATTCTTGCACGTTTATTATGATTTCTCCATTTTAAACATCAAGTTTTTTTTTGTTCTTCCGGCTCTTTTGCCTCACATACGTATTCCACAGTAATATATGCACAGCTACACCTACACGCTTACAACTGGATATAACCAATATAATAAAAGATTTGAACACACTTAGTAACGAGGACTTATATTTGAAGTGTCCCAAGCATAATTATAATTTGTAGTCCATTTACTTAAATCAAATGGGTGAGTCAAACTAAAATTTCATAAACAAAATGGCATTCGTCTCGATCGTTTCTAGGTACGCCCCCAATTATATCCAAAAAAACTGGCTCCCTTCTCTGAAAAGGTTCTTTGCACTTAATACTTTCCAATATTCAGAATATTTTCATAACTTTTTGAGATTATCTCTGAAGTGTGAAATATAAACATTACCTCATCCTGTCTACGAGGTATTTGAATAACAAATAAAATTGCTAATAGCGTGATGGACCATCAGTTCAAGCTTTATATCGCAAAGGATTGTCCCTCATGGCTCACAAAATGTCAAGGACTCCAAAATCGGTCTGAGCTGCATCAATCACTTTATTGCTAAACTTTTTTGAACAGTTCATATGTTGTTCCCAAAAAAACAGTTCATGTGATAAGGATGGAAAAGATAAACTAAAACAGATGAATAAGTAAAAAATGATCGATGCAGAAAAAATTGATATTGTTCAGCAACGGCCTACATCGAAAGACAGAGAGAAAAAATTATTAATGTAAAGTGAAATCTATTTTGGATATAATAAAATTGCATGAATATAATACATATATATGGGACCATCTTCTTCAAAACCGTGTAACTAATGGATCCGCGGATATATGCGGCTACTAATGGTGATTAAATCGAAACAGCGTTTGATATAGAAAATTTCTTATACCATTTAAATTGGGAACGAATTTGCCTCGAGTAATCTGATCTGAATAATTGACCGATCAGTTAGATCTCCAACTATCTTCTATAACGAGTCACAGTAGATTTAAGCCTATCAAAAATTTAATTCTGATGTTCAGTGTGTGTTCTTCGATGGGCTTTGTTCCCCATCTGTTTTGGACTCCATAATTGAGTTTATGGTTTGGGCTACCTATTCTTCTTTCTATAAACGTGGTTATATGAGTCATGACTCATGAACTTTCTATATAAAAAGTAAAACAAGTCGATCAACTTAATATTTGTACTTTGATGTGGTTTAAATCTGACATTATAAATCTCTATATACTGTAGTACACAATTAAGTTATCATCAAAACTGACACTTTAAAACTCTTATGGGCTACTTATTCTTCCTTCTATAAACGTGGTTATATGAGTCATGACTCATGAACTTTCTATATAAAAAGTAAAACAAGTCAATCAACTTAATATTTGGCTTTTGTACTTTGATGTGGTTTAAATCTGACATTATAAATCTCTATATACAGTGAAACCTCTATAAATTAATACTCGATAAATTAATAATCTCTATAAATTAATAAATTACGTCGGTCCCAACTTGGACCAATGTAAAATATGATGCAAATCGATAAAATAATAAGATAATAATATTTCTGAAACTCCCATGTAAATATATAGTCCCACTAAAATTATAAATTAATAATCTATCAATATATATTTTTTATATAAATACAAACTAAACATTATATTGTTAGTTTTATATTTACAATGAAAATACATCTATTTTCTTAATATTTCAATATATGTTGATAATATTTAGTAAAATTATATCGAAAAATCACATAATAATTCTATGAAACATAAAAATATACACCAAATAAAATAATAAAACAATACTAAAGTTAAAATTTAAATAATGTATATATGGTAAAATCAAATATTTTCTTATTTTATAAACAAAAATAAAAAAATAGAAAAAGTTCTAAAAAGGAAATTTTTGTAAATTAATATCTCTATAAATTAATAAATTAATATCTCTATAAATTAATAAAATTTTAAAGTCCCAACATTATTAATTTATAGAGGTTCTACTGTAGTACACAATTAAGTTATCATCAAAACTGACACTTCAAAACTCTTAAACTACTCAAGGTTCTTTATATTATGTCAAAGACACAGCAGGGAAAGCAGTCCTATAAACAAAAAAAAATTGTGATAACTTAATGTCTGAAATGAGAAAAGCTGAAACTAGATAAACAAATTTATCGAGAATGATGGTAAGGGCCAGAAGCCTGAATCCGAACATTCCGTTTCTGAAGAAAACTACGAAGAGATCTCTTCATGGAGGCCTTTTGATGATGAACTCGGGTCAAATTGTTTGGGATTATTGAAGGATCCGGACCGTCTGAACTTTTCAATGATAATGATCTCTCTTCGATATCTTTACTCGCTAGTGACAGTATACTTTTTGCCTGCATAGATTAATAACCATTGTTAATAAATTTATATAGTAACCGATACCATGGATGTATATAAAAATGTATGTATAGTATATAGTACCTGGAGATGGGTAAGATCTGAAGAAACACATATGTGACCGTTGTAGAAAATAGTTAGAATCTGAGATTCTTTCTTTGGCTGTGGAGTTTTAGAGCTGCTTGAATCATAAGGAGGAGAAAGAAGGCGAAGTTCCAAGTCGCAATTGGTTTGCATCTCCATCTCTTAATTTGTGTGTAAACTGTAAACGCTTGTGAAGATTTTGATGCTGATGATCTAGTTAGATGATGATGTTGGAGCTAGTCGACTGAATTATATATATGAATGTATGCGTGTATCACGTGTTTTGTATGTGTCGCGGTCGAAGAGAGAGAAGGATCATGAAAATCCGACACAGAAGCTGGAAACATAACGGCGAGATGTGGACAGAACACAGCTTCACATCTCTTTTTCTCTCTCTCTCGGATTTATACGCACGTGTAAAATGTTTTCTATGTGGGTCACTTTATTTATTTTCATTTATTCTTTTAGAGGCAATATTCCTCTTTTCTTTTATTTTCTTTTTGTTAAAGCTAATTACGGCAAATCTTCTTGTAATCTTGTTAGCTGGGATCCGATTAATTTTCATTTTCTTAAGTAAAATTTATTTTTACTAAAAATAACTTATCATAAATTTTAGTGGGGTTCTTAACAGATTTATATTAATATTATAATTCATTCTATTTATTTGATTAAATTATATTTTATTTAGATAGTTATACTAATTATGAAACGACAATTGTGTTTAAAGTGTCTAGAGGATTTCTATTGGCTTCTCTTTGAGAAATTTTTTCTCCATGTTTCTTACACTATTCCTTTTTCTATTATTTTTTTGATAAATAAAATGAATTATCATACTAATATAAAATCTGTTAAGAACTCTATTTAAGAACTTTCACTGTTGAGGGTGCTTCTAACTACAGAGTTCGAAATATATATATATATATATATATATATATATTATATAAATGTGTATGTAATTATGAGGTTCTAAACTTTTCGAAAAATCGAATTTAAAATATTTAAAATTATATTTTTGAAATTAAGGTTAAATTATGAGGTTCTAAATATATATATATATATATATATATATATATATATATATATATAGAACTTCGAAGCTAGAAGCTAGAACCTTTATTAGGATGCTCTAAGAATATAAGATATATAATGTATTCCTTCCTTGAACAAGGGTTCTAACCTTTTGAATCGTTTGCATTCATTTCCCTAATAATTATATATACTATGTTTTAAATTTTATAACATTTCAGTACTAAATATATTTTTTCATACAATGGCATGATCTCACTCGGATGAAGTGGGTTTCCATCAAACAATGTAATACATGTATATTCATGTGAGCATTGGATGCAGACCCAACTGTATAAAGTTAGGGACGGACCATAAATATTGAATAAGGATCTTTATAGAACAATTTCTGTAATAATTTAGAAACCTATATCTATGTAAGTTATCTTTTTAAAAAAGTTAACACAAATGTTTCATTGGGATATATGTCCATATCCGCCCTCAATGCTTGTCATTTCTCCAAAACTGTAATTCATTGAGACATTCCTCCGAACCATTATTTCTTCTGTTTTTGGATTGTTTTTCAGAGAATCCTTATAACTAGTTTGGTAAGTCGACTGTACTGTCATGGTAAACTAATTCAAGTATTTGGAGAGATTTACTTTGTATTGATCATTTGCCTTGCATATACGAATATGTTAGAGACGTAGGCAAACATACGCTAATACTCTTGTAAAATAACTAACTCCCATGTGCTTAATTTTACATGTTGGTCACTATCCATTATGCACTATGGTATCATTTATCTAAATCATTTTTATCACGTGATTAGTTATTAGTTTATTACTGTAGTAAATTATATAAGCACGTCATTCGGCCCATCGTATTGGGATTTGCCCACATACCGACGAAGAAAGTCTAAACAACGTGGGAAACGCCAATTAGCGATGATTAATTTTTTTTTTTTTTTTTTTTTTTTTTAACAGGGATGTTCCGCAACCCGTAGACCCGTAGACACTTCCGTAGTTTTCCGCAACCCATAGGCCCGTAGTCACTTCCGTAGCTTTCCGCGATCCCTTAGGCCCGTAGTCACCCCTGACCCGAAACCAGCCGTTACTAATATCCATTACTCAATGGCCCAGCACCAACGCCGCGCTTAAATTTAAACTTGGGGAGGGCGTAAAGCATTTCGTGCCACAAGGGTATTCGAACCTGGTCCGTATCGGCGTTGAAACTGCCTCAAGACCACTAGCCCACCACCTCGTGGTTATAGCAATGATTAATTTTCTAGATAAAATATAATTACGATATCAAACTATTGAACCGAAATGACTGATGAGCTAACTTGGTTGAATTACATTTGAAATTGATCATCAATGCTTTAATAATGATCAGACCCTGTGAACTTATCACGATCCTGACGTATTCACGGATGATACTGATGAATCACAAGTAGATACTGCGTAGAACACAAAAAAAAACATTTCCTTTTTTTGATAATCCAGTATCCGACCACTAAGCGTGATCGACTAGCCTACCGGGCCTAAGTCCATGCCATTACAGGATTTTAAGCCTCCACTTAAGGGCTCCTGGTTACGCGAAGTGGTCTGGAAGGCGAGAGGAGCCCATGTGAAAACTCTCGTGGCCAACGCGGATCGAACCCAGGACGGGTACTCCAGCCGGAGTTCCTTTACCACTAGACCACTAAGCGTGAACACAAAAAAAAACATTTCCTGATAAACTATGTAATGCAAACCGCAAAGACGCTGGTGAACAAAGGGTATGAGGAATTCATAGACATTGATGATTTCTTAATCGAACCATTATACTGAATCCAGAGATCAATCCTAAAAATAATAATTTATTAATAAAAATTGTATAAATTAAGTATAAAATAACTTACAGAAAATTGAAGTAAAACCACCAAACGATGATCAAACAATTAAAAAATAGTGCATATAGAATGTTATGCATAAATCTTATATAAAAATAAAACTGGTAATTATACAGTCGTTATTATAATATTCTTTCATAATTAATCTTGAAAAATTAAATAAAAACCCCTAAATCTATTATAATAAGTTCCCAGTAATCAGTAGTTGCTGCCGACTAGAGCTGGGAATTTGATTCATTATCCGCGGGCCCCGCCCCGTTTGACCCGCCGCGGGGCGGGTGCGGGTCGAGTGATTTGAAAAAAATTGTTCGCGGGTGCGGGTGCGGGTCGAGTGATTTTAACGCGGGGCGGGTGCGGGTCGACCGAATTTAAACTGCGGGTATCCGCCAACCCGCAAAATTAAAAATTTTTTTTTTTTTTTTAAAATATGATTTTTTTTAGTAAAAATTATGTTTTTTATAATAAAAATAAAAAATAAGAAATTTTTAAAAATTTAATTAAAATATATTATTTATATTATTTTAAAAAAATAAATTAAAATAATTATTTTATTATTTTTTTATATTACCCGCGGGTCCCGCGGGTTACCCGCTAATTTATGCGGGGCGGGGCGGGTCTTACATTTTTTAGATGCGGGTCAAGCGGGTCAAGCGGGTCGAATTTTTGAATCGAAAAAAATGAGTCGACCCGCAGCGGGGCGGAGCGGGTCGGGGCGGGTCGACCCGCAAACCCAGCACTACTGCCGACGAAAAAGAATATACTCAAAAGACAGGGCATAATAGTCATTCTCTCCATCTACTTCTTTCCTGAATAGAAGGGAGAGTGAGTCAATCATATGGCGATACAGTCCCAAGTTTTGTGATCCTGAAGCCATCGGAGAGATAGAGATCGAGAGATCTAATGGCGGCGATAACAACCGCGGTGATAGCAATAGCAGGAATCATACTGGGATGGATAACGATAGAGATGGCTTGTAAGCCTTGTCTTGAGAAAGGCCGTGAAGCCATCGACAGATCTCTCAACCCCGATTACGATCCCGACGACGAAGACGTCGATGCATCTTCCTCCGCCGTCTCTCGCGCTCCTCTCCTCACCAATCGTCCTCCGGATGTCCCCGATCCATCCGCCGCTGATCCCTCCACCGCGATTAAGTCAGTCTGATCGGTTCGGTCCTTCGATTCTTTTTTGTTTGGTCTTGTATTTACCTGAATTGCTTCCATCCTTTGTGTAAACAAACCTCTTAATAAACGATGTCGTGCTTTGAGCTGCTTCTATGAGTTTGTTGATTTTGTGTTCTTTTGTTGTTGTTTTGTCTTTAGCACAAAAAAAAAAATAACATCATTGAGACAAAAACTCTTCTAGCATTGGTTGAACAGACAAAGATCTTGATGAATTCAGTTCTTGTTTTGTGGGAAGAATTGTTCTTTTTCCTCCTCGTTACATCAAAATGGTCACTGTAGATCCTATCAAATTGGTTGACCGTCGACGTGCAGAAGAAATTGGACACTGCAATTGTTAATCAGGATCCTAATTCGAAACGGCTCAAAGGGCTCATTAGTATTAGGCTTTAAAAATTATGGGCCTTGGCCTTAGTATGAAATATCATACTGGGCCCTAGTATTTGGTGGAGGTAATTGAAAGCTAATAATCACCATACGAGTTTCGAACGCAATCCCCTTTTGTCTTTGATTTGTGATCTTAAATTAGTGATCTCTGCTAACATTGTCACGCTTACTATGTTGGGGGCTAACTGAAAGCTAATTAATTAGCGTGGATATTATTGTAAACCCTGCATCAAAAACCGATGCTCGGTTTCCTTGTCTTCTGATAACTTGAACATGCTATGCTATACCTTCAACGGAGGTACTGCAGGATGATCAGCTACCACTCCGTCTTTCGTGCAACAACTCTACTGCTCTTAGCAGCTGTAAATTGTCAAATGTGGTTGAAGGAGTAAGTATGTCCAGTGCCGTGCCTACACTATGTGGGGCTTAAGGCAATTTCAAAACTGGGGCCTTTATAAAAGATTTAAAAAGTTATCATGTAAAATCTGAATTTTTATAAAATATATATATTCAGCATAATGGAACTTTAAAAAAAATATATTTTATGTATAAAATATGATTTAAATGTGAAAGAAACATAGTTGAAAAAAAAAAAAACTAAAAGGATTTGTTATAAAAAAAATATTTATTAAGATTCCTTATGTGTATTTATTGTATGATGACAAAAAAATCATATCTATGTTAGTTAAGAATATAAATTTTAGATATAAAGTTGCAAAAAAAATTCAACAATGCTAAATTGAATTATAATGATAAAATATAAAATCTTATAAAAAGTTAAATAGAAAAAGACTAACATAATTAAATTATAAGACACAAATCTATATTATTAAAGTTGAAGTACATTTTAGATTTGTTTGGAAACAAGTATAGTATTCCAAATAAAAGTTGTTTGGAAACATGAATAGTAGTATTACATTAATTGTATTTCCATATTTCAGTTAGCTTAATAATTTTATTAATTATATTAACTTAACGATAATACACATCATTAATTATATTATCATAATAATAATAGTGCATATTTTATTTATTAGTTAATCAGTATATAGTTTGTACCAATTATAAAATCAAAATGTAAATAACTAAGTTTTATATATGGTTAAATGTTCTATTTAGTAAAAAAATTTATTTTAATTTCAACTGGTGGAAAATAACGTAACCAAAAACATTATTCAAAGCCATGTTTTTATGAATAAAATAATAACTTAAATAAAAAATAAAATGTGTTACATTTATTGTCACTTAATTTTTCATTTAATATAATTATTTTACTAAATAAACAGTCTTTTTATCAGTTTATAAAATCAATTAGGCATGAAAAATCAAGATTATTAAAGCAGAATACTTTTTATGAATATGACCCTTACTTTTCCAATTAATTACAAATATTGTAAGTAATTTTTTGCCGGCATAATTTGCAACCAATAAAAAGTCATTATTTTGCAATTACATTAAAGAGTATTTAATAATTCAGTTCTTAGCTTTTTTAAAAAAATTGTTTCTTAAATATTTACGCCATATCTTTCCAAAAAATCTTTCACGTTATTAATTATTTGAAAGCATTTATTAAGTGAAACCTCAAAACAAAAATCAAGTTGAAATAACAAATGATAATCAACAAAATTATAATATGTGTCTGAATTATCTCAACTTCTTAAAAAATAGTTTCATCTAAAATAAAAACTAAATCACATAAACTAAATTTAATAAAATTATAGAAATATTTTGAAACGCACAAATAAATTTTCCAATACAGAGAGTGTTGAAGATATAAAATATTTTATTTAAATTAAAAAAAAATCAGTGTAAAATAAGTTTAACTTCGGGTTCAATAAATAAAATATTACGGATTAGAATTATCTAGAGTCTTTAAAAATTTAGTCATATTTAAAATAACAAAAATAAATCATAAAAAGTTAAAATATATAATTTATCAAAAATCATAATTTTTATTACGTAAAGTAATTTTCCAACAAAGAATATACCCGCCCTTTTTAAGGGCGGGTCAAAATCTAGTTATACTTAACTTTGTAGGAAACTATTTGTCATGAGTAACTTATAAGACATAAATATTTTAAAACTAGTTGCATAAAAAATTTGGGGCCCCAAATTTAATGTGTAAAGTAGGGGCTTGGGGCATTTGCCTTTCTACTAAAGCCATAGGCACGGCTCTGAGTATGTCATGTGAAATAAAAGTTATATCGCCATGAGTCTATATATTTAAAGTATCTTAGGTCCTTTCCACATAAAATGAGAGCTACCCTGAATGAATCATCTTCATATACTGTATATAACATAAATTATAATAGAAGTAAGATTTAAATGAATCATTTTTTGAAAAATTAACATAAATTTAGATAATCTTTTTAAAATAGCAGTAAGATTTAAAAAAAAATATATAATAGAAGAACTTATTACAAATGATTTAAAAATCAATAAAATAAAAATACTAACAAAAAATCATTTAAAAAGGATCACTGGAAGATATATATTATTTTGGAAAATTAACATAAAATTAATAAACGACTGTTTAAAGGACACAAAATTTTAAAAAATAAAAGTGTTAATAATATAAATGACATAGGATTTAAAAGTTGAAATTACAAAATGATCAAGGTGCTTAATGATTTATAGAGTGAGTATAAAATATTCAATTTAACATACCACGTTTTTTTTTGAATGAATAACATACCACGTTTGCTAACTCCTTAAAATTAAAAGATTGATAAGACGTGTCTTGAAGTATGTTAGAACAACATATATGTATCATATGTATAAACTAAATACAAAATTAAAATAAAACTGCTAACAAAACAAAATGAAAATCAGACTATATCCTCCAACTTACACTTATTAAACACCAGATAAGTTCACACCCAAAATGAATCCAATAAGAACTTCACACGAGAACTTCTACACGTGAAAATGTAATTGTGCTATATCTATTAATTCGGCTTACAAAAAAGTTCCAAGGCGAGGGAGATTCAAGACATCACCAACAAATACTAATAATGAGTAGTTTAAGGTTGGAAAATGCTACCTACTGTATCATACTCCTCCATTTTTTAAAGATTCATGTTTTGGAAAAATATTTTGTTTCAAAAAGATGTATATTTTATGTTTTCTATGAAAAATTGCAAACTTTTAAAAAATTAATTGATTTTATTAGATTACTATTGGTTAAAAACTGTTGAAAATTTGAAAATTACAGAAAACGAAAAAAAATTATTATAGAAATTTAATGCATTTTTTTAATATATGTGAAAACACTAAAAATCTATCTTTTAAAAATGGAGGGAGTATACAATAAATTTTAGTTTTTGCTCTAGAATAGTCCATGTGTCTAGTTTTAGTTAAGTCGAGTCTTCATAGTGTCTCGATTCTTTCATATATTTGTTTAATTATTTCTATTCATGTGAAATATTGTTAGAACTATTATTTTACAAGATTATTAGGCTAAATAAAAAATTAAGTATGCATTAATATAATTTTTATAAGTCTGTTAATGGGTTAGGTAAAATATAATCTAATATGATGTAATGTTGTACATTATATGGAAAATATCACCACATATTATAAGAAACATGGACTGAATAAAATGTTGGAGTTGTTTGTGTACAAGAAAAATCTTTTACTAAAATGATGACTAATTTAAGTTTATTTGATAAATAGCTTAAGATAAATAAATTTAGTGGCTAAGTTATATTATTGACTAAGCTAAACAACTTAATGAAAAATGGCAAAACTAAGTACAATTGGTGAATAACCAAAGTAAACTTAGTGAAAAATGGCTAAATCTTAGCAAACTTAATGACAAAGGTCTAAGTTGCTTTGTGAATCTATCTTATGTTAAGTATGTATGAATGTAACTTTTATAAGCTTATTGGGTTAAGTAAAAATATAATTCAATATAAACTAGATGTTGTAGTTTATATGGAGAAACCACCACAATTTTCAAGCTCATAAGCTGAATAAAATGTTGGAGTTGTTTTTGGACAAGAAAAAAATTTTTTTTATTAAATTGATGACTTATTTAAGTTTGTTTGATAATAAATGGTTTAAACTAAATAAACTTAGTGGCTAAGTATCTTAGTGACTAAGCTAATTAACTTAGTGAAAAATAGTAAAACTAAATACAATTGGTGAATAACCAAATTAAACTCAGTGACAAATGGCTAAATCTTAACAAACTTAATGACAAAAGTCTAAATTGCCTTGTGAATCTATCTTATAAATATATATCTTATCTCTCTATTAAAAAACACACAGGATACACTCACTCATACATAACAATCATACAACTTCCAACAATACCTAAAATCTTTCAAAGTAAGTTTCGAGAGTTGCATAGATGTTAAGTTCACAGATTCTGTTTTGATTGATACAAAATAAATTTCATGTACAAACGATTTATTGAGTTAGAGAAAAAGATTAAATCTCAATTCCATGGATTCGTTTATTTTCATACCGGTTTTTCAAATATTTTATCACTGTAAATTATTTTTTTCATCACATTTTTCCTAATTTTCAATATGGAATTTTGTATCCTAACATTATGTCACCTAACCATACTATGCATGCTTCCATGTATATAGATCGTATAAATATATATAAGATAATTTAAAGTTTGATTCTTAATATCTACTATAAAAGAACTTGATTGTCATTTTAGGCTAGCATAAAGTATGTTTTTTACTAACATTTCAGGATGATAGAAAACCGGTATACCTTACATAAACCATATACCTAGAATAAAACAATGTTCCATAATAAATGCACTAGACAATTGAAAGAAACTGGTTTGTGAATATTGTTAGTAAAGTATAGGATCAGGATACCAATTTTCACTCAGCTGTTGTGCGTTCTTAACTTTGGTGGACTTCCACTTTAAACTCTGAGTTGCGGTATTTGAAATATAATCAATTAATTATTTTATCTTTCTCTGCTTCCTCCTAAGCGTATTTTATAGATTTTTATAAAGACTAAAGAGCATGTTTTATATATGATAAATTGATAGTAAAATGTTGTATTTTTCATTTTGTAGTGTTTCCTACGTTTAGGGTCTGTCCTTGTCCATGTCATAAGTTTCGTCCGCTTCCGCAATTTGCTTGCCCGTGCTGTCCTGTTCGGTATTCTTACATCCGTGATGATCCGGTAGCAATAATGTCTATATTAATAACGTTTATGTTCAATTTTAGCTCTAAGAACAAAACTCACATAAAAATCGATGATTAATTTACCGCAAAGTTTTCCTTTCTTATCATATGTTAGACTAGTGGAGGATTTTCAGGCTATGGCTATGGTAATAGCTCCCCAGACAGGAATACAGTTGGACTTAGTTCCAAAGACATCGAGTCAAGTAGTAGACACGATGCGTCGATGACAGGTACATAGCTGCACTTAGTTCCCAAGATATCGAGTCAAGTAGGAGACACGTTGACAGGTATAAATTTGCACTCATTTCCCAATATATCGAGTCACGTAGGAGATACGATGACAGGTATAGAGTTGGACTTAATTTCCCAGATATCGGGTCAAGTAGTAGACATGATGATTCAGAAAGTATCCCCATGGAGGTATGCAAAATATTATTCATACTTCTGTTTCATGATAGCATGTTACACACATATATATATATATATATATATATATATATATATATATATGTATATGTAGATCAGTACTCCTTACTTTTGTTCTGTGGATGAGCAGGAAGTGAATGAGATAACAGAATCGGTGGGAGAGGTCAATAGAGGATTACCTCAATGGAAAATCTCCCGATTACCAACTCATAAGTACGGAGAATGATAGAGTTTACAAATCTAACTCCTTAATTGAACAGAAAGTATGATAACAGAGAAGAACAAGAATAAGCTTTGAGGTTTGAATCCGATTACCCTCTCATGGCGAGAGTAATCTTCATCACTGATCTCATATCGATCAGGTGCAAGGACTCATGGCGTCACTCACTTACAACAATCAAAGCATAAAGATCCAATGAGGAAGAAGAACTATATTTATATCTAGTCTCTCATCGTGAGTCTTCTCAACTGCAAAGCTACTGAATCAAGTAGAGGCTTTCTTCCTTCTGCTTTTGGCGCCATTCCTCTGCCAGCTCAGCACAAATCACATCTTGATGTCTATCAATACTTCCCCCTTTAAAAACAAGCTTGCCCACAAGCTTGTACCAAAGAAACGACTCCACCATTGACCAATCTGAGCAAATGAATTTGTATCACTTTATACTTGAACATCCTTGACTTGTAAGTCTTTTCCCGTTGTTGCTTTTGCTGTAACAGACCCATCAGTAGATGTCTCTTGACATGTATCACTAAACCGCTTCTTTCTTTAAGTGATTTATGATTCTCCACTTGAACCATCCCATGTATACTCAGTTCTGTTTCTTCCCATTGTTTTCCAATCGTTTTCTTGAGAATAACAGCCTCCTTGCTAGCTATTGCAAGCCACCAAAACAGCGCATCCATTAACCACAAGCCAGCAACTACTCCCTTGTATACTCCCGCCCTTGAAATCAAGCTTGACCTCAAGCTTGAGCCTAGCATAATCAAGGAATCACTCTCACAACAAGACCCACTTTGCAGCAACCCAAAACCCAACCACCGCCAAATAACTTCACTCAAGTCCATAGAAAGGTGAAATGAGTTAGTGGTATCCTGAAGGACTTGATCTTCCCAGTCTGCAGCGCAACTGTTGCGTAACAGCATCATCACTCGCAATATAACCTCCTGAATCTGAACTTGAGAAATAACCATATGAATGGCTAATGACGCTACAGTTGCGTCATCTCGAGCATGTAAAATAGATGCACACTCCCAGGTCTTGTATCTCCATCGGTGCCATACAAAAGAGTGGTCTTTCCTCATGTATCTTCTCAAGCCTTGGTGTAGTCTCCATCCCAACTGATCCTCAAATGATCCCCATGAACCATGATTTGAAGCGTGATGTAACTGCTTAAACCTCCATCTATGCTTCAGGTGAAACTCTCCATCAACCGCTAGCAACTGGATAAATGCTTGTAAGACTCTCAACCACAATATAAGTATCTTAGAGATCTGAGTTACAGCTAGAATCACACACTGAGACATTCCTGCCACCTCCTTGTTCTCATATTGACTTAGTATCATGTGCCAAGATCTCACCCCTTCACTCAGTACCAAAACATATGGAAATTTACCACACTGCACCAGCTCTCTATCTTCTTCTGTTTCAGGTCGCAACCAATCTCCAATGTCCAACCCTGATAATATCAACAGACACCACAAGATGCTCTGGTTCGTGTGATCGTATAGGACCAGTACAACTCGACCAAAAGCCCAAGAACTGAGAAACATAATGATAATCAAGGTGTTAAATTTGTACTTAAACCACCAGTTCTTGTATTGCTTCCTTTTCACTGAAGTTGTAAGTTCACAACTTATTCCAAGCCCGCAAAACACATAAACAACATGCCACCCTCGTATCAACTTCTGCTCTCCAACAGCAGCAAACAAACTTTTTAACCGAAATCTCTGAACCCTTTGCCAAGTAACTCCACTCAGTTCCAACAACCTGTGGAGATGTCTTTGGTCCATTCCTAACATCCTCCTGCTCAAGACAGACACTGTGGGATCCTTCTCATCAACAAGCTGACCCACACTATCTTCAGATTCGAGCAATGGTTTTAAGTTCACCCATCTTCTAAGCATGAATCTCATAAAGTTCCTGTCTTTGAACTTAAACTTCCAGGCTTTGGGATACTTTAATTTCTTCTTCTTACACCACAAAGATGACACACTATCACCAGATTTCGCAGTGTCTTTGTCCTTAGTTGATGATTCAAGAGAATGCATCACTTGGCATGTGTCATTGGCATCTATTCGAGATACAACAACAGCAAAGACTAAATGCTCCTGCTCCAGAATCGAAACAGTCCTCTCTAAGCAAACTGTGGCTGTTGTTTCAGATTGTACATAAACTTCTGCAACCTTTACAGTCTGTTTCACACAAGAACTGACTGATATCTCACATGGAACACCATCTTGTTGCTCCCTATCCGGCAGTGAGTCATTCTGAATCTCTACTTCTTTGCTAACCGCTAATTTGTAATCCGTCAAGTGCACTGGTTCTTTCATTCTAATGACCTCCTTCAGCTCTGATTTGAGACCATTAAAGAACACCTTGATCAAAGTCTTCTCATCTAGTCCCGTCACCTGATTCCTCAACGATTCAAATTCATTGACATAATCACCAATGTCTCCTTCTTGCTTTAAACAGAAAAGCCTTGCTTCTGGATCATCGTCGATAGGGCCTCCGAATCTGTCTAGCATTCTCTCCTTAAACTGCTCCCAGTTTAAGAATGGATCACTGATCAATTCACCTATGAACCACTGCAACGCCGGCCCCTCCAAACTCAACGATACTAGGTGTAACTTGTCTTCCTCCGTATAATTCCCAAACCTGAAGAACCTCTCCACTCTCGAGATCCAATCAAATGGCAAAGGACCAGCAAACATAGGCATATCAAATTTTCTCAATTTCGTTTCTTGATTGGCTATAGTATCATTGATTCCCCGATAACCTAACTGCGTTGGAGATCTTCCTGTTTCAGAGATAGGTATCGGTACCTGACCTAACGGCGGTTCCGACGACGATGTTATCTCTTTACCGGGACGGTGATTGAATACTGTAGCTTGCTCCATTCAATACATCGGTGATGTTGCTCATCTGTTTCTCTAGAGCTTCGAGCTTCGTATCCACCGACTCGAGCTTCGCCTTCGTCGTTCGATCACTCTGAGCTAACTTCTCGTAGTTATGCTTCGTCAGCTCCATCTCGTCTTGGATCTGCTGGAAATCTATCGATTTCGAAGAATCGGAGATCGCCTTGTCGCGGTCGCCTCCGTTGCGCGTTTCCACCACCATCTCTTCCTTCGCGGTGGTTTCGATCGAGTTTCGCCGCACCAGTGATAGAGTTTACAAATCTAACTCCTTAATTGAACAGAAAGTATGATAACAAAGAAGAACAAGAATAAGCTTTGAGGTTTGAATCCGATTACCCTCTCATGGCGAGAGTAATCTTCATCACTGATCTCATATCGATCAGGTGCAAGGACTCATGGCGTCACTCACTTACAACAATCAAAGCATAAAGATCCAATGAGGAAGAAGAACTATATTTATATCTAGTCTCTCATCGTGAGTCTTCTCAACTGCAAAGCTACTGAATCAAGTAGAGGCTTTCTTCCTTCTGCTTTTGGCGCCATTCCTCTGCCAGCTCAGCACAAATCACATCTTGATGTCTATCAGAGAAACATCCAACTGCGGGTGGTGGTGGCAAAAGAAAACGAAGTTTGTCGCAGATGATTCGCAGTACGTTAGATTCACATGTATAAGCTTTCGTTTAGGCCATGCTTTAAGTTTTCGTTTGATTTAGTTTGGGGGTGACGTTGTAGGTGTTCGATATGCCTAATCGACTATGAGAATGGAGATACAATAATCATTTTGACACCTTGTAATCATATCATATCTTTCACAAAGACTGCATTTCAGAGTGGTTGAAGAAAAGCACGGTATGAGCATACATTCAGTTTAAAATTTCATTTAGAAGCACAAGACACTTATAAGCATATGCTATGTTGGCAGAACTGAAAGTAACATTCAAAATATTTTCACATCAAAAAATCTAATCCAGTAATACATTTTTGTCTGTGCAGGTATGTTGTGTGTGCAAACGCCAAGTCAATTGTTAAGATGGTAAACAGTTTTTTTTTATAACTTGGCCTTCATGTAAATAAATTGTAATTTATTACTAAATAAATATATTAATATATGAAAGAGGTGTACTCATTTATTTATAGTGTACTCTTCTTGACTATTGAACAGAGAAAATATTGAATTATTAAAATAACAAAAAAAGCCTAAGAGATATCGAAGTATCTCAAATATTGGATAGAGAAAATGGAAGCTGTTTCTCAAAAAGACCAAGCCTATAGTCACCAAGCTTAGTCTTGTAACTAGATGACTTGTACTGAGACCAAGTAAGCTCTTTATAAAGATAATCCTCTTGCTTGGGGACAAGGCATGCCAATGGTGCAATCTTCTCCGTCAACGGAGGACCTCCAAAGTAGATCATCGACAATCTTGACCTCTTTGTATTTGTGAGCACTCTGTGTTTCACACTCTTGAATTTTCCGTTAGTCATCACCTGGAATAGTCAATACTTAACCGCCAAAAATATTAAAAATGTGTTAACAATTTCTTTATGAAACAATTGATGTGGTGTTGGTTAGTTCCCAGTGTTGAGAAGAAAGCAATAGAAGATTAGACACCCAAAATGATTCATATCGTCCTATTCGGTCACGTTAGGTATGCTCTAGTAGTCTAGATATATAATTTTTCATACTCATATGTGAATCTAAGTCAAACTATATAAGTTTAAATGATTCTTGATTTATTCTACAGAATATCTTTTTATATAGAAAATATTTTCGATGTCAAAAAAAAGAAGAAGAAAAGATTGTCAACGAGAGAACTATAAATTAAACAGATTATAATTTAGATAACTTTGTGTAATCGTTTCCTTCTTACACTTTGAACAAAAAAAAAAAAAAAAAAAAAAATCTAAAGCCCTAAACCTGTGGATTTTCTTGCTTTTTGAAGTGTTACCGGTGTATTTTAGTTTAGATTTTTTCTTAACAGACTTTTTGAAAATAGTCTTATATTGATAATATCCATATGCATATATAGATATCTGTTTATATATTAAAATATTTTTATAATTTAGTTACATCTTTTAAAGTGTTAACTCTCACTATGCGAAATCTCCAATCTATCAAAATTGAAAATAAAAAAATTAAAAAGAGAGAATATTTCGCATGAAACTCCCCATAAAAGAATACCTGAAGAGTATCTCCCACAATGACGAAGAAAGAAGAGTGATCAGGTGGTACAGAGACCCAAGTCCCATCTTTCAAACAGATTTGTAAACCCTCCGTGTCGTTTGATCTGAGCACTGATAGTAACTGTGGATCCGTGTGCTCACCGAACCCAATCTCTTCCTTGGCCGTAGTCTCTTCCTTCTCCTTGTAATAGTTCATCCTAAGACACGAGTCACTCTCTTCCACCTTCACCAGTTTGCTCAGCTTCCCCTTTGGCTCTATCCCTAACTCTTCTTCCACCATCTCCAGAACCTTGGTTGACATTCCCTTCATCACCTCCATGTACTCTTCCACCATTTCTCTGTTTCAGTTCAGTTTATATAATTAATACTATAGAACATGGAACAAGTTTAGTTATAGACGTACAGGTTGATTAAATATCGCATAGACCCAAAATTTTAAGGAACCAGGTTGTATAAATTCCAAATTTTTACTCTTTCACTGTTTTTCAGTTCAAATTATATTTTAGTTTTAAAAATATGAGAACTCCAGTTTTAAATACAGCCGGATGAAATTTTTGTATTGGTTCCAAATTTTAAAAACTTATTATATATATGATCTTCAAATTATTAAAAAAAAAATAGATTTACTAAAATTAACATAAAAATGGTTATGGCTGTCATAAATGGAAGACATAAACAGAGAGCTCTGTTTTGGGTTAATCAGTTTAGGTTTTACCTGAAAATGGTAGGGGTTTCCCGGAAAACGGCGGTGGTTTTGGTAGACTGCAGATGACTATTAGCATTGAGCAGAATATACTCGACGCATCCCACATCACCTTTGAGTCCGATTCGTTTACTACCGTATCCAAACGGGTCGGGTGGACCAGCTTTATCTTTGAGAGACTGAGGCAAAGCAAAGAGCTTGGTGGCTTCTTCATACAACTTGGTCAAAAGATCAGGTCGGACACCATGGTTGACGACTTTGAAGAACCCTAACTCCTCGCAAGCCTTAACGATTTGAGTTTTGGCAGTTGGGTCGGTTAAGTCTAGAACAGGGATTATAACCGGACTCGTTTTGAATTTTGGGACTGGCTGTAACAAAACTACCATGGTTTGTTTCTTTTTGAGTCTTTTACGTGAGGAATGAAAGATTGTTGAAGGGAAAGACTTTGAAAGGAGAAGGAACTTGGTGAAAAGGTTGTTTGCTTAGCTTTGATTTATAGTTGCTTGTGTGTAGTGCCGATGATTCTAATATATTTTATTCCTAAAATATCGGTTTTAGTTTTTATTATGCATTTTATATTCTTTTTGGTGGATATTATTCTAAAATACAATCTGTATATCTTAATTAAGGGGCGAATTCAATGTAAGTATATAATATTTGAGAAAATTTAAAATGATTTGATTTTAAATAATTTAGATGATTTCTGTGAATTATGAAAGTTATAGTGATGTTAACTAAAAGTTTAAAACATACCCAATTCCATCTAAAACAATGAGATTTACATAGAAGAAGTTAGTTTTTTTTTTTTTTTTTTTGTCAAACATAGAAGAAGTTTGTTAATAGAGGAAAAACAACATTTGTATGCAATGTAAATTTGCCACATGGAGGTGTAGGGCACATCTAATACGTGAGGTTCTCCAGCCTCCACGCATTTTTTTTTTTTTGAATAATTTTGTCGATGCAGCGATGCCTACGTAGTTGAATGATCTGTCCTTTTCGTTGAAGTCGTTTGTTCAGAGTCGAATGTAACCTAGTCAGAGTTTCTATATATCATTTTCTTTTCTTTATAAAAAGGAAAGGTTCAAAAAGAAACCTTTATAAAGAGGACTTGGGATTCATTCGGTTGGGTCGACGATTTGATTTTGATCTTGCAGTGATCCCGTATAGACACGTACGTGTTGAAAACTGAATATTGACACTGCCGTCTGCGTATGAGTGCGTGTTTGCTTGTCTTTATATATGGAGACATTATTTCTGTCGGATTCTTGCGGGAAGCATATGTCATTCCTCAATATATTTCGTAAACTTATACTTGTATGTTTTACGTAATAATTCATTTTGCAGTGGTGTGACACTTATACCTTAGAAATGCATATTATCTTCTAAATGTGTACGTATAATTTGCAGAAAATGGCACTTTCCAATTTTCGAATTATATACAATGGATAAAGATGCATGTGGCCTAAAGATATTTTTAGTCTAGGACATAAATTCATGTCTATATACATATAAAACGTCCACACAAAAAAAACTTCTCTAGGTGATGATGGAGTACTGTAATCATCATTTTCAAGATCTTTCACAGATTCAAGCCCAAACTTTGTGACGCGTCTCTAGTAGTTACTCCCTCTGTTTTTAAATAATACTCCATCTGTCCCACATTATGTGATGTTTTAGGTTATTACACATATATTAAGAAAACACATATTTTTATGTAGTTTATCTTGGTAACATAAAAATACATTAAATAAAACTAGTTTAACCAATAATAAAAAAATACAGTATTTTATAATTGGTCATAAAATTTAAATCATATTAAATTCTACCTAGATTAGTGAGAACATCACTTAAAATGGGACAAAATAAAAATCCTAAAACACCACTTAAAATGAGACGGAGGGAGTAGATGTTTTGAGATTTTCACACTTTTTAATAAAACATATTAAAACTTACTTATTAGTGCATAGTTTTTTGTTATTTTATATTTCCTATATTTCTAAACCAATAAGATTTCAAAAAATGCAATTAATGTTTTTGAGATTCACAATTATTCATAATTAGTTGACAAAAATTACATTGAAAATATGAAAAATATATCTTTTTGAAACAAATTTTTTTTATAGAACATACATCTTTTAAAAACAGAAGGAGTATAAAGTATTAACAAACTGTGTTGTAAAATTTTGTTGGATAGCTTTTTTTATTGTAGATTTTCTTAAAATGTTTTTAGGGACGGCAGTTTTTTTTGAATAATTGATCCAAAAGTATTAATCACGTTTACCAATTAAATGTAATAATCACTCTTCGAAACTGAATCCTTGGCCAATAGATTTTCTAAACTCTTTCCAACACTGCTTTGCTTTAAAATTAAAAAAGAAAAACACTGCTTTGCTTCCGTATTTTGTCTAGCATGGTGTATATACTGCTATAAACACTGCGATAAAATTCAGTTAAAGCATTCATAAACACCTATTTGTATTATGCTGACGAACCTTATAAAGAGGGGTACGTTAGAGATCTGGCCATGCTCATCATTTACACAACAAAACTCAGCAGCTTCTTGATGCCTTTCCTAGAATATCGTCAAAATACTAACCATTAATTATATATAGAAAATAATTTTAAGACATGAAATGGCAATTCAAATAAAAATGGAAAACAAAGGTGCATGCATATAACACTATATGAAAATAAATAAAATATTAAAAATAATCGCCAGCAGTATTAAAATTTCAACTAGAGCCATCTGCACGTTGAAGTCGGCCTCGGGCTCGTTTTTGTATCGCATATTTGCGTCGCGAAGGAGCTGCACCGCCTCCTCGCATTTTCTCTTTCATCATCTGCACCGCCTCCATCTATATTTTCCCTTATTTCTTTTAATCGTTTTAAGTTTTTTTGTTTCTTCTTTAATTGATCGATCTTGTGGCTCTAAAGTTATAGGCTTGTAGCACTCGAATATGGTGTCAAATATACTCTTAAAATACTTATGTTTTTTTTTGGAAGTTTCCAAAGCTTCTTACTATTAAAAATATTAAAACTAGACGAATTTATTGAAAAAGACAACAAGTATATAAATAATTGTTGTTGGTATTTTGCATAATGTTTATGTACTCCTGCTTTGATACTAACAAAGAGAGATGTTAAAAATCAGACCACGTCGGCATTGTATAAAAGTTTTTTTTTTCTTTTTTTAGCATTGTATAAAAGTTACGATATGTATTCATCCTCTGCAAAAAAAAAAATTAAAATAATAATAATAATAATAATAAATAATAACAATATTAGTAATAATAATAAATGTGAGTGTAAAAAGATTACGTTAAAACAAGTTGGTGTCATCACTGATAATGTGGGTGATTGGTTGAGCTGTAACCGTAAAAAAATTTACTTTAAATTTTAGTCTCTAGATTATTTTGATTTAGTTTTAAGGGATGTAGTTTTAAAATTTGATACAACTAAAAAGATTGAATTTTAGAAAACAAGGTTTTTAAAGTTATTTTTTTTTTTTTTTTGCTGTGATTTTACTTTTTTGGTTGTAGCTGTAAAAATTAATATAAAATATGATTGGTGATATTTAGAGTTGTAAACAAAAATTAAAGCTAAAACCACTTCCTATAACCCAACCAATCACCCCCAGTATAATGAAATATACAAGACACCCGTCTTTATGTGAGTAACAATGCCATATACATTTAAGAACATTTGTCCTGTGAAATATATATGTTTTCTAATACTAACAACTATGATTCTATATGCTAAAATATTTCTATAACCTTTCACATCTAAAAATTATAATCATTTGTCAAGATTAAAACTACTGAATGGAGTATATAAATATGCCAAAATTGGTTTATAGGTTTAGTATTGTTTTTCATGAAACCATAAAAGAGCATCAAATAAGCCTACCCAAAAATGCCATATTTCCCCTCTTTCAATTGTTTAAAATTTAAAGTCCCTAATTTTATTATTTCACCAAAAATTAACAGAACAATATATTAGTTTTTATTTAGAACAATATAATCTGCGCGTAGTGACTTTAAGAACAAAGGAGGCTTCCTCAAGAAGAAGTGGAAGGGTTCAGAATACCCTCTCAAGATCTGTTTCTTTGGGGGATATTCGAGGAGGAAATTTGGCATGGAAGAGATTGCTTGATTTTCACTCGTATAGTGTTGATACTTCTTCCCTCGCAATGCTGAAATCAAATTTGAATCCTTGCTTTCCGAGGAAAACCCGGATTTTGAGTTGCTTCAGGTTTCTTTACATACAAAATCTTCTCTCCTTTTTTCTTCTTTGTATGATCAAATTTGCAGCCATCAAAACCCTAATTATTCTCCGTCTTGTAGAGTCATTGTGAAGATGGAAATGAGTGGAAAAGAAGCAAAAGAAGTGGAGATATTGAAGAAAGCATTAGAGAAAGCAAGTAAAGAAGAGAAAGGTCATGAAGCTTATGAAATTGAAATGTTGCTTGTGGAGATGTTGATTTACTTGGTTTGCTTCTATATTAATTTTCACGTAAATAAAACTCTACGCATCCACTCTCTCTAACTTTTTAAAATATAGTAAACATTGAAGAGGCTTTAAAATGTAAGTGTTTTAGAGGATGAAGTCATAACAGATGCAAGACGTCCTCTTTACCAGCTGCTTCTACTTCGTGAGCATGCATATACTTCGTGAGCATGCATATAGCTGGATTAAGAGCATGCATATAGCTGGATTAAGAGAACTGTGGGGAATGGAGAGACAACATACTTCTGGTCCTGCAACTGGTCACCTTTTGGCAGGATATCAGAGTTTCTGAGGGATGAACCATCTTCACAAGTGGGAATTTCATCGTCGGTAACTGTCGCTGAATTGTGGGAAATTGACCACTGGATCTTACCGCCTGCAAGGTCTGAAAAACAGGTCAGGGTATACTCCTATTTGCTAACCTTAACGTTATCAGATGCTGCAGACACATACCTTTGGTATCCAGGAGGAAATCATAGAACGGCCTACTCGATTGGTGAAATATACAATCTACTAAGAGATAATCTCGCTGAAGTCTCTTGGTACAAAGCGGTTTGGTTCTCTAGAAGTATCCCTAAACATCGCTTCCTCACTTGGCTGATGATCCTGAATAGAGCCCCGACTCGTGATCGCCTTCTCCAATGGGGAGTAATCACAGATGGCGCCTGCATCCTATGTAACTCTACCTTAGAAACTCGATCCCACTTGTTCTTTGAGTGCACCTTCTCTTCGGCGCTCTGGCGGCTCCAACTGCAGAGGCTACGTCACCCCTTCTCGGATTCGTGGGAGCATATACTCGAAGGTTTGCAGAACTTTGTCGGTACAAAAGCAAAAAGAACTCTCCTGCTACTTATTTGGCAAGCTTCGATATACTCCCTCTGGATCGAAAGAAACAATCGTCACCATCGAGCCTGCTTCCGCTCAACTCTCTCCCTCTCCACTGAGATTGATCGTACCTTGAGAAGGAGAATCGCAAGCATTCGCCATGAATCGCCAGCTCTATCTTCGGATATGCTCCACCTCTGGTTCTCTTCTGCGCAACCCTCACTACGCTGATGATCATCGAGCTTCGTTAACTCCAAAGTATCTATCATTTGGGCTTCCACAAAATCTATCAGTCTGGGCTTTTGTTATTTATTCTGGGTTCTTTCTATGTAATGGCTCTTTGGCCCACTAAGCTAGCTTGTAAAACTTTTTTTTCTCCTGCTTTAAATAGAAAATCGTTTAGCAAAAAAAAAAAAAAAAGACGTCCTCTTTACCAGGCAAGTCATATAGCCGTTTAAGTAGGTTTAAGTTCCACTTTTCATTTTGTTATCGCTTACTGCCAAGTGTTGTTTATGTCTCAAGACTATAATCCATTACATTAGTGGACATCCTGAGAAGCAAGTAGAGGAGACATTCATCAACAAGTTCAAAGAGATTCAGATGTGTCTACAATGGCCTGGAAGCTCAGAAGAATGTGAGACTCATGAAGTCACTTTAGATGAGTTCAAGAACGTGATGTTGTCTCTCAAACAAGAAATCCAAGACAGCACGACAATAAAAATTTGTAAACTCAAGTCCATTAGACAAACACATTGACATAGACAACTAAGATAAAATAATGGACGATATATATATAAAATAAAATAATTTCAAGAAATGATTAGTCCTATATATATATGTGTCATATTCACTTTAGATTATTAATATTAAAAATTTGGTACATTAATTAATTAATAGTGACACTCTAAAAATATACATCAATATATATATATATATATATATATATATATATATAGATATGTCATATTCCTGAACAATCCAATATATATATATATATATATATATATATATATATGTGTGTGTCATATTTCACATACTTATTTATCAGCATCAATTATAGAGCCATATGTTACATACTTATTCAAATATAAATAAACAAAAATATGTGTCATATTTCACATACTTATTTATCAGCATCAATTATAGAGCCATATGTTACATACTTATTCAAATATAAATAAACAAAAATATTTATAATGTATTAAAATAATTAATATATAACGCAGTGGTATTTACATAATCGTAAGATATTCAAAGCAATAGTATATTAATATCTATTGTTTATCATATTTTGAGAATTTTTTTTAATCAGAACCTCCCACCACTGAATACATACTCTCAAAACCAAAAATAAATGGCTTACAATTCAGAAATAACGGAGCCCAACGTAGCCCAACGTAAGCAGGCCCATAAACTATCTTCGCCATTTGCGAGAAAGAAAGAAGTAAGCAGAGCGCTCTGAATCGTTCCGACAGAAACCCTAACCAAAATTCCGCGGCGGTGCGATCAAAATCTCCGGGAACCAATGGCCAATCTCCGAGGACTCCTAACCTACTGCCAACGCTCCTTCACTCAATCCATGCTCAAACCTCCGAACAACCTCCTCAGTCAAACCCAAACCAGACACATCACGACGACGCTCGCCAAACCCGCGGCGTCGTCGAAACACAGCGGCACGGAGCAAGGGGTGAAGCGAAACGGCGCCGATCACAGGCGCAGGCTGCTCGCGGCGAGGTTCGAGCTGAGGAGGAAGCTCTACAAGGCCTTCTGCAAAGATCCGGAGCTTCCCGTCGAAATGCGGGAGAAGAATCGGTACAAGCTGTCGAAGCTGCCGAGGAACAGCGCGTTCACGAGGATAAGGAACAGGTGCGTGTTCACGGGTCGGTCTAGGTCCGTTACGGAGCTGTTTAGGATGTCTCGGATC